>NC_058025.1:818194-873194 GCF_019176455.1 Solea senegalensis | reverse complement strand
GAAAACTAGATCTTGGTCTTACCTGAAGAGCAGGATGAAGGCTGGTGATCACGTGGAGAAGATCTTCTTCCTCCTAAACCACTCACTCTCCCACACCAAAGTCCAGAGAGAAAATCAGTGATTTTAGCTGCGAGGACACGGGAGCTGCAGGTCCTCTGCTGCCTCGTGTGGTCACTTTGTGTCACTGATTTACATCATAATGAAGGATTTTAAAAGCCAAAGTGACAAAATAAGACATTTGAACTTAGTGATGGAGGCAGCAGTGTGTGAGTGTGTGTGCGTGCGTGTGTGATGTTAAAATCACTGATTTTCTCTGTGGACTTTGGTTTGGGAGAGTGAGTGCTTTACAGACGTCTGTCTCATAGTAAGACAAAGCAGCCACGTCTTAATCTGTGTTGTTTTTCTCTCTGAACACTTTCCCCCGGTTTAATCCACAGTAACCAGGTGTCAGACTGTTACGACACGCCTTCTGTCAACAGTGTGACGATCTGATTGGCCGACGCTCGTGTTATCAGAAGTGTGCAGCAGCTGGGAGAACAGTTCTGTTGTGTCTGCAAACGCTTTGTCCACATTTGTTCCTGCGGTTGTTGACAAAAGAGCGAGTGATTGCACACACACACACGCACACGCACGCGCACGCACGCGCACGCACGCGCACACACAGCTTACGTTTGTCTGTGTTGTCCCGTCATGTCCACGTCTCCGGCCGCTGTGATTGATCGGGGGGAACCGTGAGAGCAAAGGTGACATCAGAGCTGGGGGGGGCGGAGTTTCCCAGCAAGCAGATCTAGGTCACAGCTGCTGTGGGTGAGAGTGGACGTGAGACACAACAAGAGGCTCTGAGGGGGCGATGGAGGGTGAATTCACTCGTTCATGAGTGAAACGTGAAGTTGCATGAGAAAGGATTTTCAGTGTGGAGGTGAGAAGAGAGGGCGGAGCAACACATGTAACCTGTTATTTAAAGGTGAGGAAACTCAACTCAGTGAACTCTGTCAGCGCTGAGGATTCCTGCATCTGACTCCGCCCACTGACCCAAACAAACATGGCCGCTGAGGAGAGGTGGTGATGAGTTAGGAAAAGAATCTTTTAGCCTTTTCAAAAGGTTGTTGTTTTTCCCCCTCCTCTTCCTCCTCTTCCTCCTGTCTGACAGAAAACATCCTCTCAGTGTAAGCAAACGTGTGTGTGTGTGTGTGTGTGTGTGTGTGTGTGTGAGAGAACACACCCTTCAAATTGAAATCTTATCTGTTTCTTCTTCACATAAACACTCAGGACAAACTTCCTTCAGTCCACATTTACTCTGGTTACAGTTTCTGTTTGACGCCACAGTCTCTACTCCTGTTTCTTCTTCACATAAACACTCAGGACAAACTTCCTTCAGTCCACATTTACTCTGGTTACAGTTTCTGTTTGACGCCACAGTCTCTACTCCTGTTAGTGTAACACACACACACAGACACACACACACACACACAAGACACACACACACACACACACACACACACACACAGCACAGACACACACGCACACACAAGCACAGACACACACACACAAGCACAGACACACACACACAAGCAAGCACAGACACACACACACACACAAGCACACACACAGCAAGCACAGACAGATAGACACACACACGCACACACAAGCACACACACAAGCAAGCACAGACACACACACACAAGCACACACACACACACACACAAGCACAGACACACACAGCACAGACACACACAGACACAGACACACACAGACACACACAAGCACAGACACACACAGACACAAGCACAGACACACACACACACACACACACACACAAGCACAGACACACACAAGCACAGACACACAGATACACACACAGACACACGACACAAGCAGTCTCACACACACACACGCACCCACAGACACGAGCACAGTCTAACACACACACACGCACACACACGCACCCACAGACACACACACACACACACACACACACACACAGACACGAGCACAGTCACACACGCACACACAGACACACACACACACACACACACACACAAGCACAGTCTCACACACACGCACGCACACACACGCACCCACAGACACACACACACAGACACACGCACCCACAGACACACACACACGAGCACAGTCTAACACACACACACACAGACACACAGAAGCACACACACACAAGCACAGTCTCACACACACACACGCACCCACAGACACACACACACACACACAAGCACAGTATCACACACACGCACACACAGACACAAACACACACATACACAAGCAGTCTCATGCACGCACACACACAAGCACAGTCTCACGCACACACACACACACAGACACACACACACACACACAGACACACACACACACAGAGGAATTTCTGGATCATGACTTTCATAAAAGTCCTTTCATATAAATCAAATTAATCTCCGTGCTGTGTGTGTGTGTGTGTGTCTGTGTGTGTGTGTGTGTGTGTGTGTGTATGTGTGGTTTGACTGCCTCCTCTCTGTTTTTATTAAATGTATGATTGTGTATTTTATGACAAACACATGTTAGTAAATTTCTCTGTGATCCGAGTAATTGATGCTGACACTCATTACCTCACTGGGTCTGACCACAGAGAATGTGTTTGACATGATTCTGTTTATGTGTACATATATGTGTGTATATATATATATATACATATATGTACACACACATATAAATGTGTATGTATATGTGTGTATATACTGTATATACACACATATTTGTTTATATGTTTATACATATAGATATATACATATATGTATATATGTACATGTACATATATACATATATGTACATACATATACTTCACTGTGTGTTTTTATTCTTATAAGTTCTTTATAAGTTTCTTTTTTCAGTGTGTCGATGAGAGACTTTGAGGCACAGTTACATTTGTCCTTTCTGGGCTTCTGTACAAAAAAACATAACTGTAAAACTAACTAAATAAAACATACTGCAAAATTAAAAATTAAAACTATAAAACAAAAACTGTAAAATTTACTTTAAAACTAAAACTGCAAAACTAACTATAAATTAAAAACTGTAAAACAAAATAAATTAAAATAATTTTTTCTGGGTGTAAAATAAAGCTGTAATCAATTGACCAAATGTCTCTAAAAAATGATTAGTTTAATTCAAAATGACGAGATATGTGGCATTTTAATTCAGTTAGAAATGCCCAGTAGAATTTCCAACTTCTGTTTTCAGGTTTTCTTTAATATTGTGACTATTATTCATTTCATTATTTGACATATTTTGGTCACAATCTCCTCCGTTTCTTTGCCAATTTCAACAATTCATACGTCCATACATCATGTTCGGCTCATTAATAATGAAAACAATGTGTTTTACTAAGTCAGAGTTAAGTCAGAGTCATTTCCTCAGGTCGGTTAATTGAATCGTTTTTCTTCCATCAAACTTCAAACAGTGTGTGTGTGTGTGGGCAGTTGTAAAACCAACTGTCAAACTAAATCTGACTGTAAAACTAAAACTGTAAAACCAACTGTCAAACTAAATCTGACTGTCAAAGTAAAACTGTAAAACCAACTGTCAAACTAAATCTGACTGTAAAACTTAAACTGTAAAACCAACTGTCAAACTAAATCTGACTGTAAAACTTAAACTGTAAAACCAACTGTCAAACTAAATCTGACTGTAAAACTTAAACTGTAAAACCAACTGTAAAACTGTAAACTGTAAAACCAACTGTCAAACTAAATCTGACTGTAAAACTTAAACTGTAAAACCAACTGTCAAAGTAAATCTGACTGTAAAACTTAAACTGTAAAACCAACTGTCAAACTAAATCTGACTGTCAAAGTAAAACTGTAAAACCAACTGTCAAACTAAATCTGACTGTAAAACTAAATCTGACTGTCAAACTAAATCTGAAAAAACTGTAAAACCAACTGTCAAACTAAATCTGACTGTAAAACTTAAACTGTAAAACCAACTGTAAATCTGACTGTAAAATAAAACCAACTGTCAAACTAAATCGACTGTAAAACTAAAACTGTAAAACCAACTGTCAAACTAAATCTGACTGTAAAACTTAAACTGTAAAACCAACTGTCAAATCTGACTGTGTAAAACTGTAAAACCAACTGTCAAAGTAAATCTGTAAAACTAAAACTGTAAAACCAACTGTCAAACTAAATCTGACTGTAAAATTAAAACTGTAAAACCAACTGTCAAAAAACTGTAAAGTAAAACTAAACTAAAAAAACCAACTGTAAAACTGTAAAAAATCAAACTAAACTGTAAAAAAACCAACTGTCAAACTAAATCTGACTGTAAAACTAAAACTGTAAAACCAACTGTCAAACTAAATCTGACTGTAAAACTAAAACTGTAAAACCAACTGTCAAACTAAATCTGACTGTAAAACTAAAACTGTAAAACCAACTGTCAAAACTGACTGTAAAACTGTAAAACCAACTGTCAAACTAATCTGAAACTTGTAAAACCAACTGTCAAACTAAATCTGACTGTAAAACTTAAACTGTAAAACCAACTGTCAAACTAAATCTGACTGTAAAACTAAACTGTAAAACCAACTGTAAACTGTAAAACTAAAACTGTAAAACCAACTGTCAAACTAAATCTGACTGTAAAACTAAAACTGTAAAACCAACTGTCAAACTAAAGACTGTAAAACTTAAACTGTAAAACCAACTGTCAAACTAAATCTGACTGTAAAACTAAAACTGTAAAACCAACTGTCAAACTAAATCTGACTGTAAAATTAGAACTGTAAAATTAAAACTAACTGTAACACAAAATCTAAGAGTAGAACTAACTATAAAAGTAAAACTCTCTGCAAAACAAAATAATTAGAACTGTAAAAGTAACTTTATAAGTAACTATAAATAAAACAGGACGTAACGTGACTGAAGTACCAGATAAATTCAGCCGCTGCGTCTTAATCGCTTCCACCTTTTCCCTGCGAGGTCTGAAATTAAAGACGTGGTTTTCGTGGTGGACCTCCTGCAGCTGCGAGCAGGTTCTGCTCAGTGCGGTGGTGAGCGCGGTGGCTCAGTGGGCAGGTTCTGTTGTCAGACTGGAGACGCTGTGCAGACGCTGCGTGTACAGACACGCTCGGTGAATTCCTCTGTCAGACCTGCTGCTCTTGTCATCGCTGTAACCAGAAGCTCGATGTGTCCATACTTGTAACCACCATCAGCAACTCCTTCACATGTTCACAGCATGAAGAATGTTCCAGCGGGGGTGAGGGGGTGAGGGGGTGAGGGTGTCATATCTCATCACCCACATCTCGCAGACTCAGCAGAAAGTAACAGACTAATTACCCCGAGGGTTTTTTTCTTCCTCGATCGTCGTCACGCCGTCTCCTGACAGGATTCTCATTGTCTGCTCTGAAATTACACGCGAACACGCAAATGCCGCCACAGACTGATGTGTCAGCGCCTGAGTCACTGTCATGGAAACATCTGCCCCGAGTGCAACAACAACCTAACAGCCCCTAACCCCGACTCACCTCCAAATCTTCTTCCAGGTTCTCCCTTCAGGGGGCACCACAGCGGATCATCTGCCTCCATCTTGTCGACTCACATGAGTCCTCTTCTGGAAATATAGAACAGCTCATTATTTGGCAGTCAGTCCATTAGTAGAAATATAGAACAGCTCATTATTTAGCAAATAGATTATTATTGTTGTTTAATAAATACATTATATTATAATCTTCTGTCTTACATGACCTTAAAATATACACTTATTGTTCCAGATTCATTTCTTTACATGAAGGATATTTATGTTGGTGTTACAAACTATGGCTCTGACAATATAATTTTGCCGATTCCGTGTATTTTTAAATCTATATATATATAATACTTGGTGTATATGACATGATATCCAAAGTCACTATATAAAGATGTATGTATGTGTGTATGTGGTTGTTTTTCAGATGATTTACACAGACGTGACGGGGCTTTCTTTAAGTCTAAGTTTCATGTGTTCATGTGTTCATGTTCATGTGTTCATTGGAACCAAAATAAAAACAGATTCTTTTGTTTGACTTTAACCTTGAACTTTGAAGTGAAACCTGTTAAGAATCAGGAACTGAGTGCAGGGGTCAGACAGGTCAAACACTCCATTTGACACAAAGGCAGGGGGCGGGGCAGGAGGGCGGGGGGTAAAGGTTTAGTCTTTAACTCAGAGTTTTTTTTGTCTCCATCTCACCCTTTGAAATGACAGATTTACCCCCCCACTGCGCCCGCCCCCCCCAGAATTAGCCCGACATTTATGGGCCTGTAAGCCGACACCCACCAAACCCCCCCCCCCACCCTCACCTGATTGGGATCAGACAGCGGGCAGCTTCAGTCTACACTGGATCCTGTCGAGACAGAGGTTACCATGGTGACCAGGTGATTGACAGTTCAAACAACAGCCCTCCAACTGTGGGCAGGAAGTCGCCCTCGAGAAAACTGCCATGTTTATAACTGAACTCAAACCCAGAACCAGATTAACTGAACTCAACCTCAGAACCAGATTAACTGAACTCAACCTCAGAACCAGATTAACTGAATTTAAACCCAGAACCAGATTAATTAACTGAACTCAAACCCAGAACCAGATTAACTGAACTCAACCACAGAACCAGATCAACTGAACTCAACCTCAGAACCAGATTAACTGAATTTAAACCCAGAACCAGATTAACTGAACTCAACCTCAGAACCAGATTAACTGAATTTAAACCCAGAACCAGATTAACTGAACTCAAACCCAGAACCAGATTAACTGAACTCAACCACAGAACCAGATTAATTGAACTCAACCTCAGAACCAGATTAACTGAACTCAAAACATTTTTTTTCTGATGAGAAGGTGAAGTTTGTAAAGCACTCACTCTCTCACACCAAACCTCATAGAGAAAATCAGTGATTTTAACGTCACACACACACACACACACACACACACACACTGCTGCCTCCATCACTAAGTTCTAATGTCTTTTTTTGTAAAATTCAGCATTTGAAATATTTCATTCAGATTGACCTGAGTGACACAAAGTGACCACACGAGGCAGCAGAGGACCAGCAGCTCCTGAGTCCCTGTGAGTTGAATCACTGGTTTTCTCTCTGGACTTTGGTGTGGGAGAGTGAGTGCTTTATAAACCTCAGCCTCACGTATGTGTGGGCGTGTACATTTACTCAGTGTAAATGTTTAAATGACTGATGTGTGAGTTTGTGCACAGAGTTCAGACTCTGCTGCAGCTCCGTCACCAACAACACAACATGAATGAGAGCTCTGTGTGTCGTAATAATAAGCAGCAGCTGAACGCTGCTTTAAACAGCGACACACACACAGGAGTGTGTGTGAGTGTGTGTGTGTGTGTGTGTGTGTGTGTGTGTGCGCGTGTGCGTGAGATCCAGACCCATCAGTCACGGTGTTTCCACAGTCTGCAGCACATTCCTCTGACCCTGCTGTGATCGTTCCTCATAACTGTAACGACGACACGGAGAGTCCTGCAAGAGAGTGAGTGAGTGAGTGAGTGAGAGAGTGAGAGAGTGAGTGAGTGAGTGAGTGAGTGAGGGGTGAGAGAGTGAGACACCTTTAAAACACAAACATGATCTTACTTGTAACTTTTCTATCATTTATTTTAAACAAGAGTGAATCTAACATGAGCTTCATCTCACTGACGTTCACACACCTGATCGCTCGTGATCGTGACACAGTCACTGAAGTGAAATCCCAGTGAACGTGGTGACGATGGTTCCGTCGTTGTTAAACGTTTATGTTTTCAGGATCTACAGTTTGTTGACGTTGTTGCTATGACGACACTCTGTCAGAGCAGGAAGTAAAAAAACAGCAGCTGCCATCACTGACTGTGTCTGTTATGTGTCCTGTGATGGACGCTCACCTGTCCAGGATGAGACTCTGTCTTTCAGCAGAAGGTCGTAGGAGAATTTGATGCTGAGATAAAAGTGCGTCGTTACATGAACGTAGAGATGATTCTGTGGAACTCAGACGATCTGACGACGAGCTTTAATTCATCGATAACGTCTTTTCCCACAGGTTTGTTGACAGATTTGCTGATAGGACGAGAATGATGTGAAAGACGAGGACTCTGTAATTTACTTCTGTGGAAATGAGCAGGGCCATTTCCTCTGAGGAGAAAGGGGGAGGGATCATAATGATAATGAGACACTCTGGGACTGAGTGTCTCCTAAACTGGGACAAACTTGAGGGTTTGTTGGCCTGATTATGAGCGAGGACTGTCATTAAGTCCTGGAGGACGTGGATTCCAGCTCAGATCAGATCTGCCTCAGGACTTTTCTCGTCTCTCCGCCTCTGTCCTCTATGGTGGCAGCGCTGCTCGGCCTCTGTAGGTTCATGTACTTCAGGATGTTGATGGTCCTCAGAGGATGAACCCTCGGGATTTGACATGTCCAACCTTTACAAGACAATGGACTTGTCCAAACCTGAGATGATGAATGTGGAAGTGAGAATGAACTCAAGTCTCTGTTCTTGTCCCAGGTCTCTGAGAAGTTCCCCGACCTGAAGAAGAGAGGGAAAGTGTCTCACGCTCAGGACGTCATGAAGGACGAGAGTTTGTCCAACAACACCAGGGACGCGTGGAACCGACCTCGCTGCGGCGTACCGGACTTCCCCAGCCAGAAGGGGGTGCACTACCGCGGACGACAGCGCCAGAGACGCTTTGTACTCTACGGAGGACGTTTGAACAAGATGGACCTCACCTACAGGTACACACCTATAGTCAATTTGCTGTCCCCTAGTGGTCACACAATGTCTCAAATCCACAAAGAAAAACAGTTTTTAGCCTCTTAGCAAAAGACTCGCGTCATAAAATCTACGACATCTTAAGAACACGTTCACGTCTTTATCTCACTGTGAGACAGACTTTTCCAACAGGAAAGTGAAGTTTGTAAAGCACTCACTCTCCCACACCAAAGTCTAGAGAGAAAACCAGTGATTTTAACATCACACAAACACACACACACACACACACACACACATGAGCTGTTGATCCACTGCTGCCTCCATCACTAAGTTCTTAAAGATATCGTAAACTTAAAGTGATGCAGATTTTATGATGAGAGTGTGGAAAATATGTTGCGTGAGAAGAAGCCTTTAAAAAACGATGGTGGATAAAATGACGACTTTGATGGATACTGGTCGTACGATCTGAGGGAAGAAAATGAAAAAGTGGAGCAGAGACACGGACGAACGTGGAGAAAATGAAGATTTGAAATATTGATTCTGAAAAAAAGGGATATGCTGCGTTTCTTTCATGTGAGGTTTAGACTCCGTCCAGGGTCTGGCAGTCATTTGTGTCTCCTGTGGTTCTGTCAGTGCTGTCATTCTTTAACTGAACACTTTATTAAAAGATAAAGACACAAGCAGCAGCAGTCGGTGTTTTCAGCAGTAGCAGCAGCAGCCTGTGTTTTCAGCAGCAGCAGCAGTGTGTGTTTTCAGCAGCAGCAGCAGGCAGCAGCAGCAGCAGCAGCAGCAGCAGCCTGTTTTCAGCAGCAGCCAGCAGCAGCAGCAGCAGCAGCAGCAGCAGCGCAGTGTGTGTTTTCAGCAGCAGCAGCCTGTGTTTTCAGCAGCAGCAGCAGCAGCAGCAGCAGCAGTCGGTGTTTCAGCAGCAGCAGCAGCAGTGTGTTTTCAGCAGCATCAGCAGCAGCAGCAGCAGCAAGCAGCAGCAGCAGCAGCAGCCTGTGTTTTCAGCAGCAGCAGCAGTGTGTGTTTCAGCAGGCAGCAGCAGCAGCAGCAGCAGCAGCAGCAGCAGTCGGTGTTTTCAGCAGTAGCAGCCTGTGTTTTCAGCAGCAGCAGCAGCAGTGTGTTTTCAGCAGCCTGTGTTTCAGCAGCAGCAGCAGTGTGTGTTTTCAGCAGCAGCAGCAGCAGCAGTTTTCAGCAGCAGCAGCAGCAGTCTGTGTTTTCAGCAGCATCAGCAGTGTGTTTTCAGCAGCAGCAGCAGCAGCAGCAGCAGCGTGTTTTCAGCAGCAGCAGCAGCAGCAGCAGCCTGTGTTTTCAGCAGCAGCAGCAGTGTGTGTTTTCAGCAGCAGCAGCAGCAGCAGCCTGTGTTTTCAGCAGCAGCAGCAGCCTGTGTTTTCAGCAGCAGCAGCAGTGTGTGTTTTCAGCAGCAGCAGCAGCAGCAGCAGTGTGTTTTCAGCAGTAGCAGCAGCAGCAGTCTGTGTTTCAGCAGCATCAGCAGCAGCAGCCTGTGTTTCAGCAGCAGCAGCAGCAGTGTTTGTGTTTTCAGCAGCATCAGCAGCAGCAGCCTGTGTTTTCAGCAGCAGCAGCAGTGTGTGTTTTCAGCAGCAGCAGCAGCAGCAGCAGCGTGTGTTTTCAGCAGCAGCAGCAGCAGTGTGTGTTTTCAGCAGCAGCAGCAGCAGCAGCAGCGTGTGTTTTCAGCAGCAGGTTGAGACACGACGCGTCAGTGCAGCGTTGTTGTGACTGATCTGTATCAACAATGTCAAAGGTTTTTTTTCATGTTTTACACTGAGTTATATTCATGATTTTAAACTTTAATGTTTAATATTCAAAGAAATGATTATTCATTTTTTTCAACTAAAAAGTCGACAACTCAACTGATTTCTACCTTTTGTTGAATAAAAACTACAAAGCATTTCATTTATGCTGACTCACTGTTAGCTTCTCGCACTCGCACATACGATATCATCTAAATCAGGGGTGTCAATGGTAGGGCCCCCAGGCCAGAACCGGGCCAGAACCAGCCCACCAGAGGGTCCAATCTGGCGCGCAGGATAAAGTTGTTAAAATGACAATCTAATCATAACGTGAAATACTATATTATCTGAGAAACAGAGAAACAACAACAGTTCACACAGTGAACACTAGGGGTCAGCAGAGAGAAACGTGACCATCGCGGACGGAAAAACACGTAAATAATAAAAAGACAAACATGGAACAGGAATCTGCACGCAGAGGAATTCATTCCTGTTTTATCCTTCTATAAACCTGCTGTGTTTACTTCTTTAAAAATGTGGGTTATGTTATTGTGATGAGTCATGATTTGTGACTCATGTGTTTGACAAAGTACTCCACGTGTAATCTGCGCGGTATTTGTGCTAAAACGTGATAATCTGGTGGATTTAAAGGCCTTTGTGTTGAATTCAGCACAAACGTGCTCATGGGCACCACTGGAAGACGTTATCATGGGCATAGAGAAACCTCATGGGCCCTGACTTAGGATTCCAAGATGGCTGCCACTTGTGTTGCTAGTTTAAATACTTTACGACAGATTTACTACTCGCAGTAAATCTGTCGTAAACACAGGACTGGTTATCGTTACCGACTGGTGTTGCTAACAAGGAGGTGACGATGAAAATGGATCTCATATAATATCTCACATAATAAATCTCAAATAATAAATCTCTCACATAATCCCAACATTATTATTACAAAATGGCTGCCACTTGCAGCAATATCAACGCTCTTCTGTCGCTAGCGTTTAATTTGTGTCGCACACAGATCAATCTTTTATCCGTGGACATGTTGCTAAGATGTATGTGTGAGCACAATAATGAGCAGAGCGCAGTTACCAACTGCTATCGCTAACAATAGCTAACAAAGCTGCTGTAGAAACATGGAGGCACAAGATGGCGGCCTCAGTAAAGCAAGGCCCGCCCCTGAAGGCGACAAAAACCACATGAGTTTTATTTTAAAGTTAGTTAGTTTTTTTTTTATTAATCCCCTTAGGGAAAGTATTCCTCTGCATTTTGACCCATCCTAGAATTAGGAGCAGTGGGCTGCCACACTGAGTGGCGCCCGGGGAGCATTGGGGGTTGGGTACCTTGCTCAGGGGTACCCCAGCCCTTTTTGGCCGGGTGGGGATTTGAACTGGCGACCCTCTGGTTACAAGTCAAGTTCCCTTTCCACTTGGCCACGGGCTGCCCGTTTAAGTCCGTTATAAACCTGAATAATATACTTTAATGATTTGTACGTGTTAATAAATGAGCATTTAAAACCTCAATAGTTTCACACAATCTCTAGATTTATCTTTTTTCTTATTTTGTAAAGATTCTTTTATTTTCCTTTGGTTCGGTAGTGAAACGATGCTAAGCTAAGCGCGTAGCTTGAGTCTGAGCAGAGAATCGTCATGAGCCGCAGGTTGAAACCCGTTTCCTTCTGTACGTTAATTATCCGTCTCATTTTACGACGTCAGATTCCTCCGTAATTAACAGCCGATCATCGCGTTTCCCCGTCACGTCGCTGATTTACTGAATCCACACGGAAACGTGAGGATTTAATTATCACGTTACTGCGACACCAACTCATCTGAGCTGTGATGCTGTGCATTATATATGATTTATGATTTCCCTGTTTCTTGTTTCAGTTATCACACTGGGTGGTTTGATCTCAGAGGAAGGGGGCGGAGACTGTGATGTTTTGTTAGTGAGCCTCAGGGCTGCAGATATCAGATTAGAGGGAGGCGTTCGAGGCCGGTGGTCTCACTGTGACACTGACGCTCTACATCCTCTGTGTGTGTGTGTGTGTGTGTGTGTGTGTGTGTGTGTGTTCCACACCTGCAGGATCGTCCGCTTCCCCTGGCAGATGAGTGACGAGAAAGTGCGACGCGTCTTCCAGGAAGCGCTGAAAATCTGGAGTGACGTGACCCCGCTGACCTTCACCGAGGTCCACAGCGGGAAGGCCGACATCCGCGTCGACTTCACGAGGTGTGAGAGAGAGAGAGAGAGAGAGAGGGCGAGAAAATACAGATTTAAAGAGATTATGAGCGGATGAATGACGTTCTGACGCATAGTGACTGGGTTGTGAGCGCCCCCTACTGTGGAGAACCAGCGTGAGACAGTCGGTGTGTTTGTTTTGATTGATATTATTACACAGAAGTGTTTCCTGACCTCTTATATTAACAGCAGTGATGTAAACACATTCAAATCTGAACTAGATTTTAAAAGGACCTCGGCTAATGAGGCTAGCGCTCACTGACATTAAGGAAAAACTGATTTTCACCACTTAACAAAAATAAAATCTACATTCTCTTATATATAAGAGATATATTAAGAATGTGTTTTGATAATCTGGTTAGAATTTAAATAAACCAAGTAAACCAAGCTACTGAGGCTAGCTCTCAGTGACAACATGGCTGCTAGCAGGAAACACTGATTTCAGCCACTTAACAAAAGACTTTAAATAAAATCTGCATCAGTTTACGTCCACGACGTCTGAAGAACACGTTCACGTCTTTAAGTTTGTAAAACACTCACTCTCCCACACCAAAGTCCACAGAGAAAACCAGTGATTTTAACATCACACACACACACACACACACACACACACACTGCCGCCTCCATCACTACGTTCAAATGTCTTATTTTTCATTTAGACTTAACTCAGTGACACAAAGTGACCACACGAGGCAGCAGAGGATGACTGATTTTCTCTGTGGACTTTGGTGTGGGAGAGTGAGTGTTTCATGAACTTCAGTTTCCTGTTGGAAAAGTGTGTCTGACAGTGAGATAAAGACGTGAAGATGATGATTTATAGCAACTAAAATCAGTTCATTCAAATGTGATTATATTATTATAAAATGTTAAATACACCTTCAGTTGTAATTTCATTATACGAGTTTGTGTATCTTATTAGTTGCGTTGTTGTTGTTGTTGGTGCTGATGTGATTGTGACGTCCTTCATGTTGTTGCTCTCTGCACTGTTTTGTTTTGGTGGAACTCTGTAAACGTGCAGCATGTGCGAGAGTGGACGTCACAATCACATCACGTTTCATCTCATTTAGACACAAAGGTCTTTGTGTGGCAGCTTTTCACAGAGACAGCGGAGCAGCGCACAGATAATAGCTTCATGATTTCATAATCTCATCTGTTTGTTTGTTTGTTTGTTTGTTTCCCCTCACTGCAAACAAAGAAACCAAGAAAATGAAACTTTTTCACAGACGATCTTACATCATTGTCGTGTGACACGAAGTAAAACTGAAACATCCTTTGTTGTTTAAAAGGTGTGTTTGTTTCACGGACCTGCAGGTACTGGCACGGAGACGACCTTCCCTTCGACGGCCCGGGCGGGATCCTCGCTCACGCCTTCTTCCCCAGGACGCATCGACAGGGAGACGTTCACTTCGACTACGACGAGTCGTGGACGCTGGGAAACCACATGGGTGAGACTTTCAACTAAACACTAAAAACATCCCAACAAATCAAATAATAACAGAAAAATGACTGTGACAAAGAAATCACCAGAAGCTTCAGGCTGATAACGTCTTCCAGTGGTTTTTACAGATCCAGATGTGCAAAGGTTCATAAAAATGTAATTGTCGAAGCACATTACAATAATCAAAGTGCTTCACATTAAATCAATAATAAAAACACACTAAATCATATCAATAAATAATAAAAGCTGTTCAGTGAAGATCAGGAGGTGACCCCACAGTTTGACCCTTGACCTGGGGACAAAAAATCTTAAAATGAATTTTTAAATGAACAGTAAAGTCATTTTGATTGTGTTTTTCCTCCTCCTCCTCCTCCTCCTCCTCAGGCACAGACCTCCTCCAGGTCGCCGCCCATGAGTTTGGACACGTCCTGGGTCTGCAGCACTCCCGTGAACCAGGAGCCGTCATGTCAGCGTACTACACCTTCTCCTACCCACTGAAGCTGAGCGAGGACGACAGACGAGGCATCCAGTTCCTGTACGGAGGTCACCCACAAGTCCTGCCTTCTCCATCTCCACCGCCTCCTCCTCCGCCTCCTCATCCTCCTTACAACCCAGAGTCCAATGAGATCCCGACTATTGTGAGTCTAAATGATAGGATGATAGTTAGAAACCGCTCGCTCTCTCACACCAGACCTCTGCTGCCTCGTGTGGTCACTCTGTGTCACTGAGTTAAATCCAAATGAAATATTTCAAATGCTGAATTAACAAAATAAGACGTTTGAACTCAGTGATGGAGTCAGCAGATAATCAACAACTCCTGTGTGTGTGTGTGGGAGAGTGAACAGATGCTTAAGGTATTGTAGATTTAATCTGAAGCAGAGTTTATAAAGTAAAGTTTGTTAAATCTAACAGGTGTGTTTCTCTTCATCCTGACTGAATTATAAAAGAGAAACGCGATCTAACGTCAGAGACGTGGACGCTTCTCATAAGAGAATAAATAAATCTTGAATAACACGTCGTGAAAATGCAGCGTTTAGATCAGTTTCTCTTGTACAAACTTTTTACTTCACCTGTAATAAACCGTGTGTTTAACACGTGCAGATCTCTGATGTCACAGCGATGATGATGATGATGATGTTGTTGTTGTTGTTGCTGTGTCGTGTCTCCAGCCCGACGCCTGCCACACGGACTTTGACGCCGTGTCCATGATCCGTGGAGAGCTGTTCTTCTTTAAGTCGGGGTACGTGTGGAGGATCAGGGACGGACACCTGGAGAGCGGGTACCCGGCGCTGGCGTCCCGACACTGGAGGGGGATCCCCGACAACATCGACGCCGCCTTTGAAGACAAGTCAGGAAACATTTGGTTCTTTCAAGGTGGGAGTGGTTCATTTTCAGCTGCCGTCATGTGGTCAACACACACACACACACACACACACACACACACACACACACACACACACACACACACACACACACACACGCACACGCACACGCGCGCAGGAGTGGACCGACAGTATTACCGTAACTCCTAGACTAGACGATCTGTCTGAGAATGTTTGTGATATCTAGAAAATTTCAAAAACTCTGGCCTGGCGATGTGACTCCGCCTCTCGCTCTATGTCCATGACGTTTCCAAACATGAATAAATAAAAAAAAAATTAAAAAGCAGAATTTAGTTTTTCTTGGGATTCATGTCAGTGAGACATGAAGTGACCTGCTCACTGTGAGACGCAGGTGGACGTGTGGACGAGTCTTCAACACCTGTGAGGACGAGAAGATCTGTGTTGTGTTTATTGAGACAAAGACAAAGCTGTCACTCACCAACACTCTCTGTCCCCATCTCTGTCCCCATCCCTGCAGGTGAGAATTACTGGGTGTTTGACGCTGAGATGCAGATCCAGGCCCCGGAGTCCATGAGGAGTCTGGGTCTGCCGGTCTCTGGGATCCAGGCTGCTCTGCGCTGGGGCCACGACTCCAACTACAACACCTACTTCTTCAAGTCCGGAAGCTACTGGAAGTTCAGTCCGCGTGAGAACCGCGTGGACTCAATCTACCCGCGCAGCATGCAGGACTGGATCGGTATCCCCGAGGACGTGGACGCTGCCTTCAGGGACATCTACGGTAAAAACCAACACTGGAACAAAGACGTTTTATTCAGCTGTTTATAAACCACTCACTCTCCCACACACACACACACACACACACACAGACACACTGCTGCCTCCATCAGCGAGTTCAAATGTCTGATTTTGTGTCTTCAGTGTTTGAAACCCTTGTTCAGATTGACGTCAGTGACACAAAGTGACCACACGAGGCAGCAGAGCAGCAGCAGCTAAAATCACAGATTGTCTGTGGGAGAGTTTGGTGTGTGCCATGTTTTCAGAGACCCTCCAGGGGGCGCTGACGGCGTGTGGTGACCCTGAAGTTCAGACCCTGACACAGACTGTGACTCCTCTGTTTCCAGGTTACGCTCACTTCATCCGAGGACGTCAGTACTGGAAGTTCGACCCCGTGGCCATGAACTCGTTGGAGGGTTACCCTCGTTACGTGGGCATGGACTTCTTCAGCTGCAGAACCGCGTGAGACTCGGCTCGACGGACACTTTTTTCTTGTTTTCCTTTTTTTCTTTTTGACAATGAAGAGTTTGTAATGTCGGACGGAGACGAGACGTCACCGTCACTCAGATCAACTTCACATTCTTCTCAGGAAAAAGCACGTGACTCCTCCTCAGACCGGGCTCCTCCTGTGCAGCTATACTCATATTTATTATGCACACGTTTGCCACCGTGAGGCTGAGATCTGGGCCGTGTGTTACCACACTGATGTGAACTGTTCACTCTTCTCTGAGCCTCGTGTTTCTGCGTCTGCAGTGGACGACGTGTTTCTGTTCCTCGTCACGCCCTCGCTGAGTGTCCAGTGTTTGAAAAGTGGCGTCAGACACGTGGACTCGTCCCCGAGCTGCTGTAGGTGGCGCTGTGGGAGACCAAACAAACTTTGAGATTTGTGTTTTATCCAAACAACTGTTTTCACACGTGCTAAAGCCTCAAAAACATCTTCATCCCCATGAAAACACTCACTGTCAAGATCATGTCAGGTCAACAGGGGGCGATAGAGAACAGCCTGGGACGTCACTCTGATATTTTAACCTTTAACTTTTTCCCCCGAGCAAAGAATGAGAAATGAAGAAATTCAGTCTAAAATAACCTCGCGTCCCATCACGACGTCACTAAGTCGCTAAGTCTCACCTTGTCCTTCAGGAAGAGCTTCAGGGCGCCACCTACAGCTCACAGCAGACAAACGTCCTCTCGTCTCGTCTTTAACATGGTGGTGTGTTCAGGTGACTCTGTGACGTTCAGGCAACTTTGTGACTCTGTGTAACGTTCAGGCGACTCTTCAACTCCGTGTGATGTTCAGGCGACTCTGTGACTCCGTGTGACATTCAGGCGACTCTGACTCTGTGTGACGCTACTCTGTGACTCTGTGTTCAGGAGACTCTGTGACTCCGGTAACGCTGAGGTGACTCTGTGACGCTCAGGTGACTCTGTGACTCTGTGTGACGCTCAGGCGACTCTGTGACTGTGACATTCAGGCTGACTCCGTTCAGGAGACTCTGTGACTCCGTGTGACGCTCAGGTGTGACTCTGTGTTCAGGCGACTCTGTGACTGTGTGACGTTTGATTGACTCCGTGTAACGTTCAGGCGACTCTTCAACTCCATGTGACGTTCAGGCGACTCTTCAACTCCATGTGACGTTCAGGCGACTCTTCAACTCCGTGTGACGTTCAGGCGACTCTGTGTGACGTCACGGCTTGTCTTTAACATGGTGCTGCGTTCAGGTGACTGTGACATCAGTGGTTCTCAACCTGCTCAGTCACAGAAAAAAGTAATTTTATTTTGTTATTATTGATTCAGCTCAAACTAAAAAGTACAAATATCAAACTACTTATGATGCAGCTCGTGTGGTCACTTTGAGTCACTGACTTAGGTCTAAACTAAATATTTTAAAAGCCACATTTTACAAAATCAGGCATTTGATCTTAGTGATGGAGGCAACAGTGGATCAACAACTCCTGTGTGTGTGTGTGTGTGTGTGTGTGAGTGAGTGTGTGTGGGTGTGTGGGAGAGTGAGTTTGTGTGTGTGTGTGTGTGTGTGTGTGTGGGAGAGGTGTGAGAGGAGAGTGTGTGTGTGTGTGAGTGAGTGAGTGAGTGAGTGAGTGTGTGTGTGTGTGTGTGTGTGGGAGAGTGAGTGTGTGTGTGTGTGTGTGGGAGAGAGGTGTGTGTGCGTGTGAGAGTGAGAGTGTGTGTGTGTGGAGTGAGAGTAAGTGTGTGTGTGTGTGTGTGTGTGTGAGTGAGAGTGTGTGTGTGAGTGAGTGAGTGAGTGAGTGAGTGAGGAGTGAGTGAGTGAGTGAGTGAGTGAGTGAGTGAGTGTGTGTGTGTGTGTGTGTGTGTGTGTGTGTGTGTGTGTGTGTGTGTGTGTGCGTGCGTGCGAGTGAGTGCTTTATGAAACCGTTGACAGTCCAAGGACCTGAAAACAAACCACAGTTCCAGTTAAAGGGACATTGCGTCCACTGCAGTGAAGTAAAGGCTCAGTTCAGTTATTTGTTGTTATTTTCAGTGCAGGACGCTGATCACTCGTTTCTCTGTTTTCTTCTTCACAGTCTGGTGATTTTTGTTGTTGTTGTTGTTGTTTGACTCATTTTTTATGACTCATTTCTTTAAGTGTTAATCTCGACTCTGAGAAAAGATATTTATACACAAACATGTTAATGATTGTTAGTTTGTTTCTTACTCATTTGTAGCCTCGACTTTTGTATGAATGTCATATTGTTTCTTTTTAATAAAAAACATAATCTTTTTTTACCAAACTGCTTCCTGTGATGAGATTAAAGCAGAAAATAATCCAACATCAATTATAAATCTGATATAGATTATGAACTAGAGATGGTGATATTTTAATTAGGTGATGAGGTTATTTTATTGTGTTTATTATAATTCTAGAAGTAATATCAAAATGAAAGTCGTACTATTGTGGACGAGCTGCTTATTAAAGGTTTGTTATAGTAAAAACAAACAGTACGTTTATGTCAAAAATAGAGTCTTGATAGTTTGAAGTTTTATATTCAACTAAATGAAAAGGAAATGTACGTGAAATACGACACCATTTGATGTTTTAATGAGTATATTTGGGATGAAGCGACGCAGGAGCAGTTTGATGAGCTCATTCTCTTGTTTTGTTGATAATTATGTGTCCTGATGTTTTTCTGTCGCTCCTGAATCACAGCGTCTGCGTCTCCTTTTATTTTTGATTTGTTTTTTTGACGACGCTCAGCAGTTTTGTCCGTGATAATAACACGGTGACGAGCGTGTGTTTGTGTTTACAGCAGACGCAGGAGGACACATTAAACTGTGACACAGACTCTAATGTGAGGGTGAGACCACGCCATTTAACATCAAACACAGGGGCTTTTATTGTGAAGGGATCGGCAGCGTTTCAGTAAATAATAACATGAAGTCAAGAGTAAATGTTTTAAAGTGTATATTTTAGTGAAGTGGATCATGATTCATGACCTCAGCTGTTTTATGTATAAATATTATATCAATAAAGCATGTGACGTCAATTCAAGTAGATAATTGTTAAAAATCAAAAAAATGGATTGACAGATTGATTGATTGACAGGTGAAGGTGACAAAGACACGAGTGACATAAAATGTTGATAAATCACAGAGTGAAGCTTTAAACTGATGTGAAACATGAATGTAGATTTAACCTGAAGTCGTGCAGCGTCTTCATCGTCTCCTCCTCAGGCCGCCGCCATCATCATCATCGTCATCATCATCGTCATGTCGTCTTGCTGCAAACATCAAACATTTCACCAAAATCCAAAAACATGCTGTTAAATATAAAGAGACGGAAAAAAGACTTACATTTTTAATCTGGGCAGAATAAAGTGGATTAGTGATCGGCTGCTGTTTCCAGTTTAAAACTCATAACTTGTATTTAAACATGTTTTTTTTTTTTTACTCACTGCGTGTGTGAAATCCTGCTGAAGGAAAACAAAACATAAAGAATAGAAAAATAGAATTTCACAAACTTTGGTTCTGATTTCCTCTTTGAGGTTTGGTGTGAGAGAGTGAGCGCTTTACAAAAGTCTGGGGATCATTTCACAAAGAACAGATATAAAACACTCTCAATAATCAATAATCAATAATCAATAATACACGACCAAAGAGAAGATGGAGAAGTTTTTCACTTTTCTTTATTTTGTAAGAATTATTAAAATGTACAAAAGACAACGACAACAAAACAAATATATTATCTGAGAGCTCGAGACGTTTGCTCCTGTGGTCGAGTGAAGAGTCAGTGGTGAGAGAGGCGGGGCATGTTCTACCGGAGGGGGCGTGGCCAAACAGGACAACATATCAGTAACGATAAAAACAGAACTCATGGAGGGCGACGATGTTCTGAGGACTCGAGCAGAAAAGACTTTGTTGGTGAAGAAGTGAACCGTGACAAAGTCATACCTCAGTCAGGTGAGCGGCGTTCTGTACACAGGTGAGAGGAGGAGGCGGAGCTTACGCCGCCTCGTCTACCAAGCAGGAGCCGTGTTCGCCAGTCGCCTCATTCTCCTGCAGAGAGGAAAACAGTGCACTTTTACCACGGCCCCTAACTGAAGACGTTCACGTCCAGATTTATGAAGACGACGATGTTTGATTTACACACAGAGACAGAATTTTAATAAAGTTTCAAGATTAAAGCAAATGAAAAGTGTTCAAAATATTAGAAGAAAAGAGAAAAGGATCAAAATAAAAACATTAAAGTTCTAAAAGATTAGAGAAAAAGGTTTCTTTGTTTAAAATAGTTTTAAAAAAGTGCAAAAGAAATGAAAAGATTCTTATAGAGTTATAGAAAAATACAAGTAAGAAAATGAAAAGGATGTAAAGTACATAATGTTTTCATGTCATACATGATTAATACTAAAATATACAATAACATATAATATCTACATTGCATTTACACTTAAATATAAATGTTACCTTAAATGAAGACATTTAACATGTTTAATGTTAAATAAAGGATATTTATATATGTATAACTATAAATACCTGGTGTTTCTGTCCTGGTCTCTGATCTTCTTCTCCATCTCCGCGTCTGTCAGCGTCTCCAGCAGGGGGCACCACTGGTCCGCGTCGCCCGTGTTTCTGATGGCGATCTCCACGGTGGGCAGAGGGTTTTCACTGGGGCATGAGTCAGCACTTTTTAATCCTGACACTCTGTTTCTGTTAGAGATTAAAAGACTACGACATGAAACTGAAGAAGACCAAGACGAGGAGTTTTACGTCATAATAAAAACTCAGTGGAAACAAAACAAAAACATGAGAACACAGAGAAACACAAGCTCAGCTGTGATTATTCAGACTGTTCAGAAATCAAAACACACTTTATTATTATTGTTATTGTGGAAAGACCTGAAGAAACTCCTTCACTTTCATGAACGTGAGCGAGAAAAATGACAAACTCAAGGATTCAAGCACTTTCAATGACCCATGATTATTTAGGATGATTTTCACTTGAGGTTGTTTTCTCTGTAAATTCAAACTTTCAAGGGTTTCAAGGTCCCATGGAAACCTGAAGCACAAAATTCAAGCACTTTCAATGACCCATGGAACCATGAAGCACAAAATTCAAGCACTTTCAATGACCCATGTGTATTTAGGACGATTTTAAAAACTTTCAAGGGCTCCGAGGTTGTATTCTCTTTAAATTCACAAATGTTCAAGGGTTTCAAGGACCTGTGGAAACCCTGACATACCAAATCCAAGCACTTTCAATGACGCATGGAACCCTGGGTCATTTTTAATTTAAAGCTGCTCCTGCGACAGAATTTGCCCAAAAGCCACGCCCATAATTCACGCAAGGCATCATGGGAGAAAGGAATAATGTGGATATGGAGCAAAACTGATTATTCGATCATCAAAATTGTGGGAAACTAACTTCCTGTTGCAGGAGAACAGGAGCGCGCCCGTGTCATGTGACGTCATGCGTGTCATGTGACTGGTACCTGAAGGCGTAGGTCCTCTGGTGCCAGCTCAGCTGACCGCGGATGCTGTAGGCGATGGTGGTGACAAACTCTCCGCCCAGGCCCAGCTCGGAGCAGAGCTTCAGGGCAAACTTCTCTGGAGAGTTCTCCCGCTCTGACATGTCCCACTCAAACTGGTCCACCAGCGAGATGTTCCCCACGTGGATGTTCAGCTGCAACGTCGGCACACAAGCGTTCAGAGGCGTGAAGGACGCGAGAGCGGCCGCTCTGTGAGGACACTCACCTTGATGATGACCCTCTGGTCCGTCTGCTCCTCCAGGATACTGTCTGTGGGGTAAGACTCGATCTGCTGTCTGATGGCGGAGGCGATGGCGGGGACGAAGGTCAGCGGGTTGAGGTCCAGGTCGTCACAGAGGATCTCAGCGAACATCTCGGGCGTCATGAGCTTCTCTGAAGAATCATAGGAGAGAATGAACACCTCGTTCACTCTGGAACCTTCTCAGAGCTCAGTGAAGACGTTTACCGTTCATGTTCCAGGTGAACGCGTCTCTGAGCTTCTGTCCTTCGATCTCCATGTCCAGACGGATCGGGACCAGGACTTCGGACTGAGTGGCGTTCTCGTGGATCACCGCTGGATCGTGGTCGTCAAAGCTGAAGCAACACACACACACACATTACACACCAAACTCCTGAGGTGGTTCCTGAGCAGAGTCTGAACTGTGATTTGGGGCGTTCTTTCATTCATTCATTCATAAAAACCACCCCAAGTGACTGCTGAAAAGAAGTACCAGGATTCATCAGCTCTGTGGACACCTAAGGTAACTCTGCACAAACCAATACTGCCACCTAGTGGAGTAGGTGACCCATTACATGAATACATGAACTGTCTAAAGCAGTTGTTTTGGGCAAAAGTGAATCATTAGAATCATTAGTTCAGGTGAGTTGACAGAACGGTTCACGGTTGAACATGAATGTCTCCACGGTGTTTAAGTCTGTTTCACTTTGATCTACAGCTGGACGTCGTTGCTTTGACGACGTGCTCGTGACTCTTCAGTGACGACACCCCCGGACCAATCAGAGACCTTCAGTGTGTCACATGTTAGTGTGACGGACCAATCAGAGACCTTCAGTGTGTCACACGTTAGTGTCGGTCAGAGCAGGAAGTAAAAAAACACCAGGTTCTATCACTGATGCGACATTGGTGAAAATCACTGTCCCGATATTTTTTGGGATTTGCCGATAACGATAATTGCCGTTATTTTGCAATCCTCAAACATGTGTTAGTAACAGCATGGACGGTCTGTTGTTCCAGCTGCTCTTGTTAATAGTATATTATTATTATTATTATTATATTTATTATTAGATGTTAATAGAATATTAGAATATTGACAATATTATAAAATATAACGAGCAACAAAAACTACCATGAGAGCGTTTTAAATCATATTATCATATATCATCATATTTGAACTACAAGGCATTAACATGAGAATGTGGACACACACGTAACTGCTGCTAGTGTGTGTGTGTGTGTGTGTGTGTTTTCTTGTCGTACATTAGCCGGCCGCTCGTGGTCGACCGCTGACCGCCCAAACTTTTCTTATTCTTCAGATTCTGTGCGCTGGTTCATTCACAGATGATGAAACACATTTGACGGAAACTGCTTTTGCACAGTTTGCAGATTGACGTCAGTGTTTCCGAGGATCCACGTTCAGCTGTTAAATCTAACCCCGTGGAATGTGAGGCTGCTAGAGTTAGTGTTTGTTCACTCATGTTTAACTTGTTAGCTCGTTGTTGTGAAGCGTGGACCGTCGGATCATGCAGTGAATGTGTGGCGTGTTTGGGTTGGTTCTTTGATTTCACACATTGTTAAAACAACAGTTAAGATACTATCATAGACGATGTATATCACAGAGACGTGTATTCAGACACGACAACAGAAGAGTTTTCACCGTTTACTCCACGAGCCTCTGTTTTCTAACATATATGAATGTAAAGAGCAGAAACTCTGTCTTTGATCTAGAAGCTTCTCACCACAGTGGGAACGTCCTCTTCTTGTCTCGTCCCAGTCGGCTGCGGTTGATGGTGGTGGAGCAGGGAACTGCGTCCAGGTGGTGAGAACTGTTGGGCAGCGTGGGAACCCACTGACTGTTCCTCTTTGCCTTCTGTTCCCTGAACACACACACACACACACACACACACGTGTGTTTAGAGGTAACACACAACACAATACCAATAATATCACGATGCAACAATACTGTGATAAAACAATTATTAAAATGTACAAAAGACAACGACAACAAAACAAATATATTATCTGAGAGCTCGAGACGTTTGCTCCTGTGGTCGAGTGAAGAGTCAGTGGTGAGAGAGGCGGGGCATGTTCTACCGGAGGGGGCGTGGCCAAACAGGACAACATATCAGTAACGATAAAAACAGAACTCATGGCGGGCGACGATGTTCTGAGGACTCGAGCAGAAAAGACTTTGTTGGTGAAGAAGTGAACCGTGACAAAGTCATACCTCAGTCAGGTGAGCGGCGTTCTGTACACAGGTGAGAGGATTCTGATAATCAATAAATTGCAAGACAATCATAGTGTGATACCCAGGGTACCCCACACCTAGGACTTTTCAAGGACTTTCCAGGACCAATTCCCTACAATTCAAAGACAGAATGTGCTGACACAGCTTAAGATAGGAGGCGATGATTGTCCTCAGATGTTGGTCAAAGTCTTTTGTCTTTGGTGAGACGATGGACTTTTGGCTGTTGCCATGGTAACCTGAGGCAGCTTCAACTGTGGGTTATTTTCCCCACAGAAACAGAAAAACAATAAATTCAATTTAATTAAAATTTTATTAAAATTTGATCCATTTTATCTTTTAAATTCAATCTTAAAACAAACTTTCATTAGATAAAGCAAATCTTTTTTTTCCGTCCACAAATGGATTTGATTTCAATAACTGCCTTCAAAATTCAAAATAAAAGATTATTATTATGACAAGCATTGATGGAAGTCGTGTTGTTATATAAGGTTAGGTCGGATTTTTCCTTTAAAAACAAACCACTGCTGCGACAATGAATCATTATTAATCATTGAGTAAATCAATTAAATCAACTATTTTAAGTTTCTTTCATTTTACAGCTTCTTAAATGTGAAGATTTTCTGTTTCTTTGCTCCGTAAAAACAAAGAAAAAAGTTTGTGGACAAAAACAAAGACGTTTGACGAACGCGGATCAACATGGAACTGAAAACATGACGTGAAAAAATCTACTTTTGGCCTCGTCTACGTACATCAAACATCAACTGAAATTCAAGCACTTTCAAGGACCCGTGTCATTTGTCTGTCACACTGAAAACATCACCACGAGACTTTAAAGAGACCGACGTGAGTGAAGTACCTGAGGTAGGCCGGAGGTTCAGTGCTGATGGAAACAGCTTTGTATTTCTCATCGTTTCCTTCAAGGATCTCCTCGACCTCGGACGCCTTCAGCAGAGTCACACTGGTGGCGAGCTGAGTGTAGCCGTGATCTGAAGCACAAAACATCAGCAGACGCATTTTTACACTCACTTTTATGACTGATGAATTATTAAAAACTTAAAATGACTGTGATATGAGCTTAAATGATACAACAAGCTTCCATCAACAGTGTTTGTAATGATATTTCATAGAATTTCATTATAAAAGTGTTTGTTTGCTATAGAACAATACAAAGTTCACAATAACAAAGGACGTATGACGCAAAATGAATCTTTTAATCAGAAATAACATTATTATGAGCCGATCCTGATAGAGTTGAGACCTCTGATATGAGACACACACATAAAAGAAGTTTTGTAATATGTGACGACAGTGATTCTTTTATATATTTAAACTATCATATTGACACTATTTATTTACTAAAAACATTCCACTGTAAAACATGGAATTAAAGAAATGTTGAAAAAACAATATTTGAAATTGAACAGTTTCCTTAAAGGGGACATATTATGCAAAATCAACTTTTTAACCATTTCAATCCTTATATTTGGGACTCTGGAGGCCCTACCAGTCTCCAAAGTGTGGAAAAAGAATACTCAGTCATGTTTTCGTGGTCCCCCTTAGTGTAAGTATAGGCCATAAAACACTCAGCGAATGTTACCGCCCCACCAGTAAGTTTACTTGGAGAGCTCCACCTTAGCTCCACCTTGTCCCTGCGAGAGTGCAGGCGAGGGAGGAAGAGCGCTATTATGTCAACGCGGAGGGACAAGTGTGCTGTTGGTGGCTGCACAGTGGAGCACAGTGTTTTACAGAGGATTTTATATATGAAGCTAATGTGCCGATGATAAAGTCAGCAAACGTGTGTTCGCACCACTTCACATCAGTATTTAGTCAGCGACGTACAAACACACACATTGTTAAGAAAAGGTCACATAGAGGTCATAACTGACCATTCTGACACGTCCTAATTAAACATATTTGTTCAGTACGTCCTCCATGACCGGAGCACACACTCAGTCTGATACACTCACATACAGCAGCTGTTTATGCAGCGATCAGCGGTGGATCAGTGGTGCTGTCCCTAAGTGTTTGTAACTGATTTACAGTTGGACAGTGTTCGGCTCCATCCTTATGTAGGACGTCTCTTCCTGTGACGCACGCTGCCATGTTGATATTGTCAGAGAACTAGTGGAGGGAGGGGGAGACGAATGAGGGGAGGGAACAGGAGCTGAGCGAGTGAGCGCTGTAAAGAGGACAAATCAGAAACCCCCTGGAAGAAGTGGGTGTGTGTTTGCCTGTGTCTCATTTGCATATAAAGGGAGCGTTCTGAAAGGGCGGGTTTAGCAGGGTTATTGAACTGCTATGATGCTTCATCCTGATGGTGTTTTGACCAAAGCATGTCACTGACATGTTCATTAGGACACCAGGGAACTATTTTAATAGGGGGGGATAGGGTATAATATGTCTTCTTTAATGAGAGAAGAGTTATTTTGAATAAAATCCATCTGACATGAGAGGAAAGTGTTCACGAGTGAGGATGAAAGTCCACTCACCGTGTGACGACTCCACGATTTTCTTTCGCTCTTCTACTGAGGCCAGTTTCCTCCATAATGACGGATATCTTTTATACAGAGAACCTCTGAACATGCGCAGGTAGTTCCCCACCTGAGCCCAAACAAAATCATTCAATGACTAAATGACAATGAGAATTATTGAATATAGATAGATCGATAAATAGACAGGCAGATACGCAAAATAATCAATTAAAGTAACTATTCAGACAAGCAATTATCAATCAACTAAATACTACAAAATAAAAAGAACAAACATTCTCTGATTACAGCATCTTACGTGTGATAATATTGTAATTTATTGAGTCGTCTGTGACAGTAAACTGAATATCTTTGGTTTGTGGACACAAATGATTAAAGGATGTATTTACTTTGCAGTTTATAGTGAAAATGATTGCTATTTGAAAATAATCCATTAATCTGTCGATAATTTTCACAATTAATTGAGAAATCGTTTGGTCCATAGAATGTCAGGAAATATGTAAAAATGTTGATCAGTGCTTGTCAACCCTGGAAATGGTGATGTTCTCAAATGTCTTGTTTTTGTCCACAAACCAATGATTTCTTTGTTTTATGGAGCAAAGAAAACAGAAAATATTCACAGTTGAGAAACAACCAGAAATCTTATTTTAATCATGAAAAAAGGCTTCAAGCCGATTACTCGATTATCAAAATAGTTAATGATTAATTTATTAATCCACTAATAGAGTAATTTAAAATGTAAATGTCAGGTTTTAGCCTGAAGCTAATTAATGAACAAACACATAAGGACGTACGAGAGCACAAAAAAGGTCAGTTATTTCACAAGTTACCAATATATATCATGACGATACTTACTATGATATACATGTGTTATAATAACTTTAGTAATAATAGTAGTAGATTAAAATATTGTGAAGATTAGCGCTGTGTAAATGCCGTCAGCTGCTAAGCTAACTGCTAGCTTAGCTAGACGGGGTTAAAGACACGAAGAAGGTCAAACGTTTTCAAATAAAACGTCACTTCCTGACATAAAAGTCTGGTTTCATGTGTTTACTACTGGAGCTTCATCTACGCTAACCATACACGTTCAAACAAAAAGGGAATGAATGAGTGAGTGTTCGTTAGCATCCTCTGCTAACCGCTAACAACCCGCTCTCCCGGGATCAAAAAACGACGCGGACAAAAGGACACAACGTGCGCTGAGTGCGGAATCAACGCTGCCGTTGAACGGATTAAACACTGACCTCTGATCCGATCATGTAAAAGTCTCCGTCCTCCTCCAACTGGAATTTCACCGGTTTTTGTCCAAACGTTTTACTCAGCGCCATCATGACATCAAACAACAAAGCTGTGTGCCACTGCACATGCGCAACAGGGACGTCCCGGCGCAGAGATATGACGTCACACCAGAGCGCCCGCAGGATGCCCATCTTTTACTTTCTTTACGAATTCAAAATAATGTAATTTTTTTATTGTTAGGTGTTTGTTTATGTAAGAATAAAATAACATTTAACATAAAGTCGAACAAACGTAATACGTACATTTAGTGACATGAAATTTAAATTTGTATACATTTGTTTTGCCTGTAATTGATCTAAACTGTAGATTCATCAACTGAAAGTTTGCAAACTGTTCAAACACAATCAAATCATTGTATTTTTAAAAAAAAATAATTAGGCTATGTTTTTTATTGTTATTTAATGATACATGAAATTAGTGAGCCAAATTATTTGAAATACCAAATAAACTACAGTTTAGTGAACAATAAAATACTTTTCATTGTCGTACCTGTTTTGACCACTTTTCTTCTTGATCTGAGCTTCTTTCAGTGTTGTTGGTTCCCATGGAGACGAAGCAGAAACAGTTGAACTTTTAGAAACTTGAAGTTTATTCATATATACATGAATATATTAATCTATAAACAAGAAAGGAGAGAATGTACAAGGCAAAAACAAAGTCTCTATATACAAATCAATAAATAAACAAGGACAGTTTTGTGTTGGAAAGTAAAGTAAAGTAAAGTAGAGACTGCCGTTAGAAAAAAGTTCACAAACCCTTTGTTCAAATGGAAAATGGCACCCGAGCAAAAACAGAAACAGACACGACGACGACTGTTCCCAGTCTTTTTTCTTCTTTTTCTTTCACAACTTGTTCAAACTCGCACAGAATGCGATCAAATCACAAAACGTACGTCACAACGACACGCAGACCACGCCCACATCATCATCAGGACGGAAACCATCGCAGGGTCACGAAGTTCAACTCAAGGTCACAAACTGTACGTTTATAAACTGAAAGTTCGCAAACTGTACGTACATAAACTGAAAGTTCGCAAACTGTACATTCATAAAATGAAAGTTCGCGAACTGTACGTTTATAAATTGAAAGTTCGCAAACTGTACGTACATAAATTGAACGTTTGCAAACTGTACATTCATAAAATGAAAGTTCGCAAACTGTATGTTCATAAAGTGAAAGTTTGCAAACTACATTCATAAAATGAAAGTTCGCAAACTGTGCGTAAATTAACTGTACGTTCAAAAGCTGAAAGTTCGCAAATGAGGAAACACGCTCGATCACGTGACCTTCGCGTTTTCCCGGTTTTTGTTCCAAACAAAAAACAAACTTTTTTTTCCAAACCATTTCACAACCTTTCAAGGATTTCAAGGACCTGTGGGAACCCCAGACCCAAGTGAAATCAAGGGTAAAAGGATTCAGCGCTTGGTTGTTGTTTGTCTTGTTTTTCTGTAAAGGCCGAGGACGTTAAAATCCTCTTCTCTGGTTTTGGCACGCGTTTCCTTCAGTGTGACATCATCATCATCATCGTTAGCGGGGAATGACTTCTCTTTGTTTGTTTGTTTGTTTGTTTGTTTGTGTTCACAGTGCTCGACAGGACAGGGTCACAGTGATCAACAGCCAACGACAATGACATCATCATCCACAGCCATATTGCTTTTCTGGGGACATTTTTAGTTTTTTTTCCTCAATGGTTTGATCATTGACAGGATTATGAACTTTCATTCATTCATTCATTCATTCAGGCAAAAACAACAACAACAAAACAAAAATAAAGAAAGACAAAGGCAGCAGGGGGCTCCACTGAGTTCTCTTATGATATGAAAAATCAGGACAAATGCAACCTTTCCCTTTTTCCTCACAGTTCCCAGAATGCTGTGTGGCCGACAGCAGGAAGTGCTGTTGCCGTGGTAACCTGAGGCAGCTTCAACTGTGGGTAATTTTCCTCACAAAAACAGAAAAACAATCAATTAAATAAAATTAATATTTGATCCGTTTTATCTTTTAAATTCAATCTTAAAACAAACTTTCATTATTTTATTTTTAAGCAAATCTATAACTCAATAACTGCCTTCAAAATTCAAAATAAAATATTATTATTATGACAAGCATTGATGGAAGTCGTGTTGTTATATAAGGTTAGGTCGGATTTTTCCTTTAAAAACAAACCACGGCTGCGACAATGAATCATTATTAACACAGAGAAAACAAAGAACAAAGAAAAAAGTTTGTGGACAAAAACAAAGACGTCTGACGAACGCGGATCAACATGGAACTGAAAACATGACGTGAAAAAACTTTGAAATAAAGTGAAATGAGAAGAACTTAAGAAGCTGAAAAACCTGTTGATTCATTTAGTGATCGTCAGATTCAAATGTTGCAGCCGTGAAACAAAGACAAAGAAAAGAAGTGACTGTTTGTTTTTCTCTGTTTTGTGCATCTTCATCATCATCTTCATCATTGTTCCTCTGACAAACCTCAGTCACATTTTAAACCAGCAGCAGTCAGTCACACACACACACACACACACACACTCATGGCACATGTAGAAAAGCGTTTGTTGATGAAAGTGAAGGAGGAGCCGCCATGTTGGAAAAATCCTTTCTTTTTTATTTCTTTATTCTCTCATTAAAGATTAAAGCTTGATTTCTTTTCTACTCGAATAAATGACTTCAAATGAAATTATTTATTCTGATTAATAAAGATTTAGATACGTTGGCGTACAGATAATAATAATAATAATAATAACCATAATAACAACAATGATAATAATAATCAAAATAAATGAATTATTATGTAATTTTTCAGTTGTCAGCTATTTCAGCTTCTTGACATTTCAATGATTATGATTATTAGAATTATTATGAAGTGGTTTGTTTTCTTGTTTTTTCCAACATGGCCGCCGGGATTTAGAGTCAGTGAAGCGGCGGCTCGTACGACCTACGACCTTTTCAGAAACGTGATGATCGGCAGCAGCGGCCAATCAGAGCAGAGCAGTGAAAAATAAACAAAACACGGACAAGTAAAAAAAAAGTGTGGATATCGAGTGAATGAATGAGTGAAAGATATTTACACTGTTTGTTTGTTCTCCGCTCACAAACTCTCACGTGATCACAAACTCTTACGTGATCACAAACTCTCACGTGATCACAAACTCTCACGTGATCACACACGATGTAGTGGTTAAGACAAAAAAAAGAAGAAATAGTGGCGTTTAATCCATTTCCAGTCTGTGTCTTCCAGTCACTTCCTGTCACTTCCTGTCACTTCCTGTCAACCGTTGTGACCCTTTTTTTTGTCCTAGCGTCGCAGAGAGAAAACGTCCAGGAGCGCGGTGGCGAGGCGGTAAAGGCAGCCGTACGCTCACGACAAAAAAGTTCCCTGAAAAAATGTAGAAAGACGTCCAAACAGCGAGTGCTGGGCGCTCTGTGTGTGTGTGTGTGCACTCCAGGCCAGCAGGGGGCGAGCGTGAGGACGGCAGCAGAGGCAGAGACGATGGAGGGATTAAAAAAAGTCTTCCACTGAAGGCGCGTTAATCCCGCGTGTGCGTCTGACGGTGATCACGTGATGATGTAAACAAACGTTAACAAAAGTGTAAAAAACCCAGCACGTAACCACGGCAACACGGGCGCAGAGTTTGACCAGTCCAGCCACCAGGGCGGCGGCTTACACAAAACAGCTTCTCTGTGGGGGTGGGGGGGGCGTGCCTCCAGAGTGACTCCGCCTCTTCAACTCCTCGCAGGAAAACGTGACGCGCGACAACTTGTTTTCGTCTTCGTCTTAAAACCAAAACTCGTGAAAAACTTCCGGTTTGTTTTCCGTTTCCTCTGAGGCGCGACGACCGGAGAGGGTGAGGGGGTGAGGATGAGGGTGAGGGGCGTGGGTGCTGGCGTGTGTGTGTGTGTGTGTGTGTGTGTGTGTGTGTGTCTGCGACTCAGAAAATCCCTTTGGCGATTTTCAGACCCTTCTGTTTCATGCGCGGCAGAGTGGAGCTCGCCACGGTCTTGGCTCGCAGCGGCCGCGCCGGGCCACGCCTCTTCAGCACAAAGTCGTAGTTGGCAGTGGAGTTCATGGCGTAGAAGACGTTGGCGTTGTCCGGGATTCGCAGCTCTGCAACGAGAGACACGAGAGGGTGAGGGTGAGGGTGAGGGTGAGTCAGCAGTCAATCACACGTTCATTTACCTTTGTCCTCAGAGATTTTCTGCATCAGCTCGTAATCCTCCGTCTTCTCTCGCTCCAGGTTGTGTTTGATCATCGCCTTCCTGATGACGGCCGGAGTCTTGTCCTGACTCGTCACCTGGAGACAAACGCAGCCTGAAAACTAAATCTCACTGTCGTTCATTTATTTCGACTTTAGTCGAATCTTCAGTGCGTCACAACTACGACTTCCACGTCAGAAGGTTTAGATTGAGTTCCTCTGGGTCACCAATGATCCACATCAAACACTTAAACCGCCACACGTGCGACATCTAAACGTGCCGTTTCATCGGGATTGGCGTGCTGTGACTTTTCGAGTAACCATGGTGACAAAAATCGCAAAAAAAATAATTTCCACATACACATGAATGGGAAATGGTGGAAAAACGATGAGAGCCCCGCCCACTTTCATCAAACTTTAACATAGAGACGCGGTTCAAACTTTGAACGGCTCACAAACCTGTGCCTTTTCTCAGTCAAAGTCCAAATGTTGATACATGTTACGGTTTTTTAAACAATCAGATTTTATAACGAGTGAAAATAATGACAAAAATCTCTAAACAAACTCTTCTAACGACAGTTTCTACATCAACACGTTGCTGTGGTTGTCGTCTAATCAAACATTCTCTCCCATGTTTTTTAAAAGTGTGGTTTCTCTGTCACTTTCTGCCGTTGGTCACAGATGTAAATGTGGGCGTGGCTTAACGCACTCGGGAAACACGACGACTTTAAAACACGTGGTTTTCTCTGTTCTTCACAGTTAGGAACAGTTGTTTGAAGGAGGCGGAGTCTCCTCACCAGGATGCTCTTGTACATGTTGCCATTCTCCACGTCCAGGCTGACCCTGATGATGCAGCAGTCGTCCACCTGCTGGTTGTACAGCGGCAGGGACAGCGTCGAGTAGTTGGACACCGCCGACACCGAGCGCTTGTGCGAGCGCGAAGCCGACAGCGGCGTGGACGAGGACACGGAGGACGAGGACGCGCTGCTGGAGCCGGACGCCGAGCCCGAGCTGGAGCCTGTCCCCGAGGTGTCAAGGGACGACAGAGACGTGCACTCCCAGAACTGAGAGGACGACAGAGGAGAGGACAGAGGAGAGGACAGAGGGGGGACAGTAGAAGGCAACACATTAACCATGATTCTACACACAGTATATTAATATCATGGATTATGAAAATAATCTGGTTGCAGTCCTAAAATATCAGAGAATATCAAAGTGTTTGGTTAAAAGCATGGTTTAATTTAAATGAACTTTGACCTTGTGACTCTGATTATCTAATAAACTTAAAAAATAATAATATAACAGATTATAAAATAATAATAATGCTAAAAATAATATAATATATTATTAAATAATAATAACAATAATAATAATATATATTATTAAATAATAATAAGACTAATAACAATACTAATATAACACATTATAAAATAATACAAATATATAATAATATAATATATTATTAAATAACAATAACAACAATAATAATAATACATAATAATACACATTATAACAACGTTACCGTGGAGGTGGAGTCAGCAGCTGGAGCTTCTCTCCCTAAAGCAGAGACGGTGAGTTTCACTGACGGAGTCGACGTCTGGAGCAGAAACAACAACAAAAACACACAAATCACCGTCAGTCAGCGGTGCGTTCCATTTGTGCTCGGAACTGGGAATTTCCAACTGGAACTCTGTAAATTCAGGAAGTTCTGATGTAAATTTAAGGGGGAATTACGACATGAAACGTTCTTCAGAGAAACACATTTATCGTCCTCAGATTTACGATGTTAAACGAACGCAGCACGACACTCAGACGTGATCATCCGGTCACATGACCACACACGTCACCTTGCGCTCGTGTCCTTCAGGAGAGTCGGACAGGAAGCTGGCGTTCACGTCCTCCAGGTCTGAACCACTGGAGCTGACCGAGGTCACGCTGAGGGCGTCGCCGCTGTCCCCCCCGCCCCCTTGGTACGGTCTGTAGTGTGAGTGGTCGAAGGACTTGGAGTGAGAGCCCGCGCCGGCTCCGCCCTCCGTCAGCTGACGACTGGAAAAACAAAAACAAAAGCGTTAGAGAGTGAGAGTGAGTTTGGTTGATGTAAGCGGCGCGGTGGTGACGGCGGCGTCTTCACTCACTCGCTCCAGCGCTTCATGATGCCGCCGTTCTTCTTGGCTCGCAGCGTGTTGCTCGCAGACTCCGACAGAGGCTCGATCTCACACGACAGGTTGTAGCTGCGGGGACAGGAAGTGAGGACGGCGCTGTCAGTTTGACTATATCTACTTCCTGTCAAAACTATTTACCGCAGTTCTGGGAATTTGTTAATAAAGTTGATTTAAAAACCCTCGAGAGATTTTAAATAAACACATGTTTTTATGTTATTTAGCACAGAAAAAGAAACCTTTTACTTTTATCTTTGGTTTTAGTAGTTTTTCAAAATAAAATACATGCGTTTATGTTATCTTTGGTTTTAATAATTATTCTTTCAAAATAAAATACATGCTTTTATGTTATCTCCGGTTTTAATAATTATTCTTTCAAAATAAAATACATGCTTTTATGTTATCTTTGGTTTTAATAATTATTCTTTCAAAATAAAATACATGCTTTTATGTTATCTTTGGTTTTAATAATTATTCTTTCAAAATGAAATGCATGCTTTTATGTTATATTTGGTTTAACTCAAAAACAGGAAAAATAAGCAGTAAATAATGAATGAATGAATTATGTTTTTGAGTCATCAATCCTGTTGTTGTTTTTAAAGCCATGAATGAATGAAGTCATGTGACTGACTGACTGACCTCTCTGCCTCGCTGAGTTTCTCCACACCAGAGAACCACTCTCTGAAGTGACTGTCCTGAGTGAAGCTGTAGTTGTTAGAGGCCAACTGAAGAAGTTTGATCTGAGCGATCACCTCAAACTCCTGACAAACACACACACACAGACCTTTAACTTCTCACAAACACAAAAAGATCTTTGTTTGTTTGTTTGTTTGTTTACTTTACCTTCCTTCTCTTCTCAAAGTTGATGAGTCCTCCCTGAATGAAAAAGAAGAAAACATGAAGGGTGTGATCAAAGGTCAGTGTGATATAAGATGTTAGAGTGATCAAAGGTCAGAGTGATCAAAGGTCAGAGTGTGATCAAAGGTCAGTGTCAGGAGTCTGACCTCAGTGTAGTCCTTCATGGCCGTGTCCATCATCACCAGGTCAGTCAGGAAGGTCCCCAGGTATGGAATGGTGCCCTGCATCACTCCCTGCTCACAGAGAGAGGAGGTCATCATGGAGGCGAAGCCACAAAAATCCTAACACCCTAAACTAAAACTCATGTGACCTTTAAACTGACCATGTGGTCAAAGCTCCGCCCCAAAAACCAAAGGTAAGCAGGTTTTGGGCAGTAAATTAAAGTAAATGAAATGATAAGTTTGATTAGCCAGTTGTTTGTAACGTTGTTATTTGTTTTGTCAAAGATGTAATTCATGAAAAACAAACAAACAAACAAACAGAAAATCACAGAATTCAGCGAGGAAAAACAAGAAAATTGCAAATCTCACAACAAATGACAAAATTCATAAGAAGCAAAAAAATATATAGTTATTGTTTTTTATTGGTAACATAAGTAAAACATTTTAAATGTTTTCTCAGCTTTTCTTAACTTAAAACACATCTTTTCTAAAAAGACATTTTTTGAAACAATGTTAACTGTGTTTTAGTTTCATTTGTAACAGAAAAATGTTTTTAGAGAACTTTACTGTCATGTTTAGTTTAGAGGCTATAAACAATAAATCCCGCCTCCTCAAGTTGGTTTGCTTTTTTATTTATTTATTTTTTCAGAAAGTTTTGACAGAACATCACCACACTGTAGTGTCCTCCTCCTCCACCAGATGGAGCTGTTGTCAGAGTCTGATGCTGTGTGGACTCACCAGGTCTCTCTGCTGCTGGTGTCTCCTCTGAGCTCGTTTGGGGTTAATCTCCAGAGTGGCAAACTTAGACGTTCCCTCCTGAAAAAAACAGTTTATACATCGAGTCACTCGCTTTTTCATTGATTTCAACTTCATAAAAACACCAAAAACACACAAACCTAACATTTTACATCACATTTATCCCTGAAATCAGTTTTAACAAAGAAAACTGACTTTATTAGACTTTTATTGGCTAAGAAACAACCCCAATTGCACAGATTAAACACAGGAGGAATTTTCCTGCCTGGATTAATGAAATTCATGTGTAAAAAGTGTTTTTTGTGAACACGCCCACAGTTCTCTCAGAGCGAGTGTTTGAGCTCAGTGAGGGAGTGAGGAAACCACCTCTGAGTGTTTCCAGGCACATTCCTCACAGTGATGTAACCCCAGCAAACTCCATCTGACGGAGGCCAGCCAGTGAACGAGTGAATGGGTGAATGAAGTGAACGCCGTCTGTCCTGACAAGATACAGCCACAGAGAGAGAGAGAGCGCGGCGACGCCCGTCGTGTTGCTTATCGACACCGGACAGAAAGTTTCCCTCCCTGTGCGGCGTGAGCAGGGATTCCCTGTGAGGGAAACCCCGCGCGTGTTCATTACTTCAGCAGGTGATTTCATCTCTGACACGCCCAAAGACAATCTTAATCTCATGATGTGAGAGTATAATCTCATGATGTGAGAGCTTCATTTCATGATGTGAGAGTTTAATCTCAGGACGTGAGAGTTTAAACTCAGGACGTGAGAGTTTAATCCCATGATGTGAGAGCTTGATCTCATGATGTGAGAGTTTAATCTCATGATGTGAGAGCTTAATCTCATGATGTGAGAAATTAATCTCATGATGTGAGAGCTTCATTGTATGATGTGAGAGTTTAATCTCATGACGTGAGAGTTTAATCCCATGATGTGAGAGTTTAATCTCATGACATGAGAGTTTAATCCCATGATGTGAGAGTTTAATCTCATGATGTGAGAGCTTGATCTCATGATGTGAGAGCTTAATCTCATGATGTGAGAGCTTAATCTCACGATGTGAGATCTTACTTTCATGATGTGAGAGTTTAATCTCATGATGTGAGAGTTTAATCTCATGATGTGAGAATCATCACAGGGATTATAAAGACTGAATCTTCTCTTGTGCAGGTTCAATCGTGTTGAAAACTGAACAGATTAACATCTGACAGATTTTCTGCGCGTCAGCACTGAGCTCGTCGGCATCGACGCCTCTTTGTGTTAAACTCGTGTATAAATCAGCGTCCAGCGAGGACGTGGTGAGCGATTTATGGAAGCTGTGAGACGGAGCAGATGCAGGATGTTTCAGACTCACAGGGACGGGTCACGTGTCTGTGACTCACCTTCACCAGCAGCTCCCGGCTCAGAGAGTAGTTGTTGTCGTCGGAGAAGATCTCGGAGAGTTCACGGAAAGTGCGGAAGCTCTCGCTGTGGAGAGACGCGGAGATCAGAGCGTGAATAACACCACAGAACCTGAACTTGTGAAGGACAACGTGGACAAAGTCTGAGGCCTGGTTCACACCAGACCAGAGGGTTTTCAAGTTCTTTAAGTTCTTTAAGTTTGACTTTTGTCATCTGGCACAAAAACATGTAGTGATAATGTTATTGACTGTTTACCAGCAACATTCTATAAATGTGACACCTGTCACTAACACTAACATCATGGTTCTGTTAAACTACTTCAGCAGATGAACGGATGAACACGTGAACAGCTGAACATGTGAACAGCTGAACATGTGAACAGATGAACACATGAACACATGAACAGATGAGCAAATGAGCACATGAATAGGTGAACAGATGAACACGTGATGAGCAGATGAACACGTGATGAGCAGATGAACACGTGAACAGATGAACACATGAACAGGTGAACATGTGAACAGGTGAACAAATGAACAGATGAACAGATGAACACGTGAACAGGTGAACAGATGAAAACGTGAACACATGAATAGGTGAACAGATGAACACATGAACAGGTGAACACATGAACACATGAACAGCTGAACAGATGAAACAGTGCTGTCTTCTCACCGTGACACTTCCTCCCACGTCCTCTTCAGGCGGTGGATGGCGTTGCACTGCAGGGCGGAGAGGATGGCACGTAAGGACGAGAAGTTCTTCAGGATCCGACATTCCTGAACAAACCCACAAAGAAGATTCTGTCACCATCAGTTTTATGTCAGGACCGGGTTTTTGTCAAAGTCAAATAAAAGGCGGTCAGCGGCCGCTCACCCTCGCCACGTCGATCCACCTCTCCAGCAGCCGCGCTCGCTGGTTGGGCTTCAGCGCCGGGTTACTGAGGCAGGTGGTGATGACGCAGTTAGTGACGGAGTTGAACTGAGCCACGGTGGCTCTGATGGTGGGAGCCAGGTGCTCCTTCCCCTTCTTATCTCGCTGAGACCAGATGCCGCCCAGACAGTGGTACGGCACCACCTTCTTAAACAGGTCCTGTCATGTGACACAAACGTGAGTTCTGGGCCAAACCGCTGCAATTACAATTCATGAAAACAACCATTACTCGTGTCCTCACCGCGTCCATGAGCGTGAACTGCTCTGCGACCATGATGGGGTCAAAGGACAGGAAACTGAACGCAGGAAGCTCGTCCTCGAAGCCGCTCTCTTCCTGCGTGGCGAAAGGACAGCCGATGTTTTCCCCTGAAGAGATTTAAACACGAGACATCACAACACTGACACACACACACACACACACACACACTCTCTGTCTCTCTCTCTCTCTGACCTCGCTCTGTTGTTTGTCGTCTGTCAACAACGAGTTCTTATCACTCGTTGTTTTTCTTTGATTTTAATCATTAATAAAACTCACAACATGAAAATTAAATTTGTCTCTGTGTTTAGTGTCCTCCCTGTCCTCTCCTTGTCTCGTCTCCTTGTCTCCTCACCGTCAGGATCAGGCTCACACTGCTGTCGGCGGTGGAAGTGTGCGAGCAGGTTGCGAGCGCGACGCTCCAGGTCAGAGCCGGGGAAGTGGAGGTGCAGGTAGGACAGCAGCTGGTGCAGGCAGTCGTAAGTGGGAGGAGTCCAGAAGTCCTCGGAGTACTGGTCCAGCCACGCCCCCAGGATGGACGACACGGTGCTGCAACACACACACACACACACACACACACACACACGAGAACGTGATGAACACGATGATTTATCATCAGGATTGAACAATAATGACATTTGTAAAGACATTTCAAAATAAAAGTCTTTGTTACGGCAGAAAACGATAAAACATTCACAGTTCAAATCGACTCTATGACACAACATAAACCACTGATCACTGATCGTCATGATATTTCATATACTTTCAAAATAAAAGTCTTTAGTTTCCATATAAAAACTCATTCATGGACCAAACACCTGATGCTTTTGCTCGTGTTTCACTCGAACCTTTTGAACCTTGTTTGTCTGACAGGTGTTTGTGTGAGTGACTTACTTCCTCAGCTCTGTGCGGTCGTCCTGGGAGAGTCTGTGTGCTGAGGCTGCAGGAACATTCTGGAGCCTTGCGTACCTGAGAACACAAACGATCAAGAAACACGCTTTTTCACAACCATCGTTACTAAGCAACCAAACCTGGGAGCTGCTGAGAAGCTGCTGCAGTGTCGCTGAATTAAATAACCATTCAACACAAAGAGCTGCAGCTTCACACTGTACATATGAGAGTCAACAAAGACCTGTTTGACCCACTTATTCAGCCCCGAGTGTCTGGTTTCCACTCACACAAACATGTGCGCGGGTCCTCGTCCCTCAGAGACACACACACACACACACACACACACACACACACACACAGTACCTGTTGAGCAGCAGGTCCAGCACCTGCCTGGTGGAGGCGAAGGAGCGGTACGTGCAGAGGAAGATGGTGACGTAGGTGGAGTCTTTGCCCCTGAACGCTGACACCATGTACTCCACCAGACGCTCCAGCGTGCCCGCCTTGATCGTCCGCACCTTGCACGTCTCGTAGAGGCTGAGGGCCGAGTCCGTCTCCACGCCGAGCCACCGCTGCCCTTTACTGGCCGACTGGTGCAGCTGCACCTTCCTGAGCGTGATGGTGAAGATGGCGTCGTCCTCGGCCTCCTCGCCGATCTCCTGCGTCGAGCTCTGAGGCAGACAGACAGGGCGAGAGAGAGACAGGATGAGAGAGACCGGGAGAGAGAGAGAGACAGAGAGAGATGGACAGGGAGGGAGAGAGAGACACAAACAGGGAGAGAGAGACAGAGACAGAGACAGAGAGAGACAGAGACAGAGACAGGGAGAGAGGGAGAGAGACAGAGACAGAGACAGAGAGAGACAGTGTTTACAGGATCAAACGCAGTGAATCTGACACATTCATCACATGACTGCATCCAAACCTCTGAGACTAACACATGATAATAAAAACTTTAAAACTGTGATCATTCCAACAAATGTGTGGAATCTTTAAGATATAATGTTTTAATAAACAACCTTTGGTTGTAAATGTTGAAATAATTTGTTCTTTTATTTCCATAAGGATAAAGAAACTTTGTTAGGTTTTAAAAAACATCTGTGAAGATTTGGGTCAAATCACAATATTAGAATTATTACATTGAAAATCATGATAATCTGACATTCGTTTCACCTGAAGAGGAAGATTTTAAAATTTAAATCATAGTCTCAGTGTGTGTGTGTGTGTGTGTGTGTGTGTGTGCTTCAGCAGAGTCACTGCTTTCATCATATAATGGCTCTATTCATCCCACAGTCCAGTGAGGACCAGCGTCTCCATGACAACCACACTCCTCTCACAGAGCGACGGGGATCAGTGTCAGGTTAAAAAAAAAACCGATGACGACGAATAAATGACAACAAGTCAAAACGCCGACAAACACAAAGAGAACGAGCTCAAGTGGTCATGTGACATACACACAAAAAACTAAGTCACGTGACCACACGTCTGTAAAACTCTCACACTACCCACACACACACACACACCAAACCCCAGAGAGAAAATCAGTGATTTTAGCTGCTGCTCCTCTGCTGCCTCGTGTGGTCACTGTGTGTCACTGAAATCAAACTGAACAGGTTTAAAAAGCCAAAGTGACAAAATCAGACATGTGAACTTAGTGATGGAGGCAGCAGTGTGTGTGTGTGTGCGTGTGCATGTGTGTGTGTGTGTGTCTGTGTGCAGTCAGTGTGTGTGTGTGTGTGTGTGTGTGTGTGTGTGTGTCGGGTAATGTGTGTGTGTGTGCATGTGTGTGTGTGTGTGTGTGTCAGTGTGTGTGTGTGTGTCAGTGTGTGTGTGTGTGCGTGTGTGTGTGTGTGTGTGTGTGTGTCGGTGTGTGTGTGTGCGTGTGTGTAATGTATGTGTATGTCAGTGTGTGTAATGCGTGTGTGTGTGTGTGTGTGTGTGTCAGTGTGTGTGTGTGTGTGTAATGTGTGTGTGTGTGTGTGTGTCAGTATGTGTGTGTGTGTGTGTGTGTGTGTGTGTGTGTGTGCGTGTGTGTGTGTGTGTGTGTCAGTGCGTGTGTGTGTCAGTGTGTGTGTGTGTGTGTCAGTGTGTGTGTGTGCGGTGTGTGTGTCAGTGTGTGTGTGTGTGTGTGTGTGTGTGTCAGTGTGTGTGTGTGTATGCGTGGGGTGTGTGTGTGTGTGTGTGTGCGTGAGTGCGTGAGTGCGTGTGTGTGTGGTTTACAGAAGTTTGTCTAACAGTGAGATAAAGACGTGATCATGTGACGTAGATTTTTCTCAGGTGAGTCTTTTGTTCAGTGGATAAAATGAATTTGCATCAAGTGTTGAAGGAACGAGGATGATGTGAAGGGTGATAAAGTGAAATCATCTCTGAGAGGATTCCTCTGACATGAGTCCACTCATTCTTTTATCTTTTATTCTAATTTAGGTTTGAAGCACATTCCTTCACCATGACTCAGAGACCATGGCAACACAGGGCTGCTTACAAACGTCTAATATGACGAGGAGGAGGAGGAGGCGGAGGAGGAGGCATGTGTGTAAAATCACAGCTGCTTCACCACAGAGTCTGTTTTCACTTCTTCAAAAGAAAAAAAGAAACTTGCAGTCTTGAACTTGTCCAGGTCCCTTCATGGTCTCAGTCGCTGGAAGACATCAAGTCTCGGTCTTGGTTTTGACCTTTGTCTCTGTCCCTAAAAGACCTTGTCTGTTCTTGGTTCCTTGGTCTTGATGTGTGTGTGTGTGTGTGTGTGTGTGTGTGTGTGTGTCTGTGTCTGTGTGTGTGTGTGTGTGTGTGCGTGAGTGTGTGATTGTTTAGAGGTGCTGGACTCACACTCTGCATCTGCTCACACACACACACACCTCACATTCACTTACACACACACACACACACACACACAGTCACTGACACACACCACACACACCACACACACTGACACACACACACACACACACACACACACATTCACTGACACACACACACACACATTCACTGACACACACACACATTCACTGACACACTGCACACACACACACACATTCACTGAGACACACACACACACACACACACACACACACCTGTGTCCAGAGCAGAAAACCCCTCACATCTAAATGTGGAGCAGCAGGGAAACTCCCACAGACAGAGAGACAGACAGACAGAGAGAGAGACAGAGACAACAGCCCACACAACAACAACAGCTAAACAAAGACCACCACAGACAGCATCAGACCTGCAGACACTGACACACAGAGTCCAGAGACAGATTAAAGATTAAAGATTAAAGAGGTCTAGAACCTGTAAAGATCTTACTGTTGTTTAGACTCAGCTGAAGACGTTAATCTGGACAATATCTGATCATTTTCATCAGTTACTTATTACAGTCTGATAAATGTCAGGAATTTAATCCCAACGTTTGTAGTTTTATGATAAAAATGTAGTTTTTATTAACAAAGATGTTTCACGTCTTTCATAAGAGTTTAAAGTTTAAAATACTGATTTAATATCTACTGCTGCTGCTGCTGTTACTGCTGCTGTTACTGTTACTGCTGCTGTTACTGTTACTGCTGCTGATACTGTTACTGCTGTTACTGCTGCTGCTGCTGTTACTGCTGCTGTTACTGTTACTGCTGCTGTTACTGCTGCTACTGTTACCGCTATGCTGCTGTTACTGTTACTGCTGCTGTTACTGCTGCTGTTACTGTTACTGCTGCTGTTACTGCTGCTGTTACTGTTACTGCTGTTACTGCTGCTGTTACTGTACTGCTGCTGCTGTTACTGCTGCTGTTACTGTTGCTGCTGATACCGTTACTGCTGTTACTGTTACTGCTGCTGCCGTTACTGCTGCTGTTACCGTACTGTTACTGTTACTGCTGTTGTTACTGCTGCTGTTTACTGTTGCTGCTGTTACCTGCTGCTGTTTACCTGCTGTTACCGTTACCGCTGTTACTGCTGCTGTTGCTGCTGCTGTTACTGTTACTGCTGTTACTGCTGCTGTTACTGTACTGCTGCCGCTGTTACCGTTATTACTGCTGCTGTTACTGCTGCTGCTGCTGTTACTGCTGCTACTGTTACTGTTACCTGCTGCTGTTACTGTTACTGCTGCTGCTGTTACTGCTGCTGATACTGTTACGCTGCTGTTACTGCTGCTACTGTTACTGCTGCTGATACTGTTGCTGCTGCTGCTGTTACTGTTACTGCTGCTGCTGCTGCTGTTACTGCTGCTGTTACTGCTGCTGCTGTTAATACTGTACTGTTGTTGCTGCTGCTGTTACTGCTGCTGTTACTGTTACTGCTGCTGTAACTGCTGCTGTTACTGTTACTGCTGCTGCTGCTGTTACTCCACTTTCTTTCTCTGAGGAAACAAAGCCACTCGTTCTGTAAAAGGTCAAAGTTCAACAACATCATCACTTCATCAGGTTCCTGTCAGCATGTCCTCACATGACTCCTCCCCCTCAGTGTCAAACACTAAACTCTGGAGTGGACTCACATTTGTCCAGATGAAAAACTGGAATAATCTGTCTCTGTGTAAGGAAGAGTGTTAGTGCCACATGTAAAGAGATTACTTCAAAGCAAGAAAAAAAAAGAAAAAAATGGCATGAATTCTGATTAAAGTCTTTAATATCTGAATTCTGATTTTAATCTCAAATTCTGATTTTAATCTCAGAATTCTAACTTTTTTCTTTAATCTCAGAGTTGTGACTTTTTTCTTTAATCTAAGAATTCATGCTGTTTTATAATGTTTTACTTTCTTTCACATAAACCTGTTTACATGTGGCATTCATAGTCTCCGCAGTTGAGATTACGTGGTGGAGGTGGATGTGTTACTGTGTTATTCTGCTGTCATTCAGGCTGTAATCCTGACAGACTGACGGACACATGGTGTCAGTCTAAGAATGCTGAAGAACTCGCTGTTCCTCTCTTCATCTTTCAACACGAACGAAAATGTCTTCAACGTCTCAAACCTTTGCACGATACTGTGAGACACGTCTTAATCTCACTGTGAGACAGAAAGTGAAGTTTGTAAACCACTCACTCTCCCACACCAAAGTCCAGAGAGAAAAATCATGTGTGATTTAACATCACACACACACACACACACGCACACAGGAGCTGCCTCCATCACTAGCTTCAAATGTCTTATTTTGTAAAATTTGGCTTTTAAAATATTTACGTTAGATTGACCTCAGTGACACAAAGTGACCACACGAGGCAGCGGTAGACCAGCAGCTCCTGTGTCCCTGCAGCTAAAATCACTGATTTTCTCTCTGGACTTTGATGTGGGAGCGTGAGTGAGTCAAAAGTGTCGTACGATGACGTCTAAATCAGGATTTTGTTCCAAATGGCTGCCCAGGTGTCACCAAAATGGCCGCCAAACTGCAAGAGTTCCCCAGAGGCTGCGCTCACTTCAAAGATTTTAAAAAAAGAAAAAAGAAGAAGTAATGAAAGTAAAGTCAGTGTAAACTGGAGCAGCACGGTGTCACTTTACTGTCACCAAGTCAAAGAAGCAGAAACATGAGCTGCTGACACAGTCATGTGATCCTCTGAGTTACAGGACATGATACAGTACACACACACACTCAGAAAACATGCTAACATGAATTATTTAAATATTGTTTATTCATTTCTAATATGATTCATTTTTTTAAGTATTGTAATTCTGTGAACAGGACTTTGTTTAAAAAAAGGTTTATAAATACAGCTGAACTGGATTTAAAAGTCCAGTCTTAGTTTTTCTGTTGCCATGGAAGCGTACTGTAACAGAACCTCACAGTGACATCATCACTATCCTTCCTGTTCATCTTAGCATTGATTTCAAAGGTTTTCAATGTCAAAGGTATGATGACTTGAATATCGTGATAATATCGTGATAATATCGTATGATGACTTGAATATCGTGATAATATCGTATGATGACTTGTATATCGCGATAATATCGTATGATGACTTGTATATCGCGGTAATATCGTATGATGACTTGTATATCGCGATAATATCGTATAATGACTTGTATATCGCGGTAATATCGTATGATGATTGTATATCGCGATAATATCGTATAATGACTTGTATATCGCGGTAATATCGTGTGATATCGCGATAATATCGTATGATTTGAATATCGCGATAATATCGTGATGATGAATATCTTGTATATCGCGTCGATAATGACTTGTATATCGCGTAATATATAATGACTTGTATATCGCGATAATATCGTGATGATGAATATCGCGATATATCGTATGATGACTTGTATATCGCGGTAATATCGTATGATGACTTGAATATCGCGGATAATATCGTATGATGACTTGTATATCGCGATAATATTGTATGATGACTTGAATATCGCGATAATATCGTATGATGACTTGTATATCGTATGATGGCTTGTATATCGCGGTAATATCGTATGATGACTTGTATATCGCGATAATATCGTATGATGACTTGTATATCGTGATAATATCGTCTCTGTGAGGACGGAGACTCTGACTCCGACGGGAAGAAAAGCTCTGGACGTCTGCAGGAGGTGGATTAAGCAGCATTAGGTAACTGTGTTAGTGAGGAGGATTACATCAGAGCACACACACACACACACACACACACACACACACACACACACACTCAGGAGACAAATGTAAAGGTTTGAATGATTTAAACTGAGATGTCCGTCCAAGTGTGACTGATGACAAACAGCAGAGAATGGACAGGAGGAGGACACGTGGTCTTGTCTCACTGGGGGACAGACAGAGGACACCAGGGTCGTCTCCCATGTGGTAACAGTTAAGACGTTGTCTTACATAAGCGCGATCATGTCCCACCTGAAGTGACTGACGTACAGAACACCAACACGTTCCATTTCATCCACACAGAATGGACCATTTCACACATTCACTCTGCTTTAAATCAGCAGTGACGTCATGGACAGACAGTGAGGGACAAACAAATGACACAGGGAATTCTTTTTATCTACAGTTAGAACAATACTACGTGTTATTAAAGCTGTGGATTTGCAAACCTTGACAAACTATAGCATCTAACATTGATTTTAAGGAATTATTTTCACGATAAATCAACGTGTTTGATCCATAAAATGAAAGAAAATGTCTCCAAAAGCTCAAAATGCTTTTTTAAAAGCACGTGTTTCATCATTAAGCTGCTGCAAGGACACATAATCTGTCAAATAAAAAGTGCTGAGTAAGTGAAAGTACGGGGAGTATTCCGTGTAATGTCGTCGTCATGGAGACGCTGTAACAGATGAAAAGCACAGAAGCGGGCACAGGCAGACTGAGTCATATACAGAGATTATAAATAATCATATTTATACAGTGGTTTGAAGAGAGATTGTTGTGACTTTTTCTCCACACGTCTCAAAGCTGATCTTCTTCACTGGTTTTTATTAATTATTGATTATTTTTCACTTCAGCGGCTGTTGGAGAAGAACAACTCGTATCACGCAACAACTCAGGGCTGTTTCAATTACAGATGAATCCATTTTGTTTCTAAAAACACAGTTTTACATAGAGTGGAAAATATTAATATCATAGTTTACCACAGTGGTTCCCAAACACTGGGTCAGGGACCCACAAATGGGTCGCAGGAGCATTCTTACTCCGCCCCATGAGGTCATACATTCCTTTGTTTCTTTTGTGCTGAAAAGTCACTAAAAATGAACCCATAACTAAATGAACTGACCATAAGTTCTTGTGTCCCGTGTTTTCATTTGGTCCATTTTCATGCACGGATACACGCAGTAACTGAACTCCTCGTCCCAGTGAACAAGCGCTCGTGAGGAATCCATTTATTGACTGACGAGAGTCTGCCTCCACTACACTAGGTGGCGCTACAACTTGATTACAGCGACTACATTTGCTTTCACGCACCACATAAGATGCAACTATAGAGAGACACGCCCTTCATGAGCGCGACGTCCGACACAAGAATCAAAGCCAACAACTGTAAATTAACTGTAAAGTTAAAAAGACTTAAACATCCTGAAAACATGCGTTCATCTGCAACAGTTAGCAAAGGCAATGTGTAAAATGTCAATACTTAACAGAGGAGTCTGGTGGATTTAGCGATCGTGACCACGTTCAGAGGTATTTCAGTTCAGTGACTGTGTCAGATGGAGAAACCATTCAGTGAACAAATCTTTTCTAATGATTCACTTTCACCCAAAACAGCAGCTTTACAAGTCACTCGTTTGTGTCACGTATAAAAAACCACGTCACGGCAGTTTCACGCAACCGTGCTGTGATGACTCCGCCCACATTGAGGAAGAGGAGGAGCTATGACATTGTGGAAAACCAAACCACACCGAGCCAAGCCGTGCTGGAACTGCACAGTGGAAAATCACCATAACAGTGTAATTTTAAGACTACACAAATCAAACTATTTTATATTTTAACGTGATTTTATACTTAAAACAATACTTTATTATTTATAAATATAAATGAACCCTTGTAAATGTCAACATTTGACCTTTAATGTATTATAGTGAAAACATAAAGCTGCTTCTATGCTGTTAACTACACATAATATAATTATAAAGTTTATAGTTCTAAAAACATTCAAACTAATTTATCTTACTGTAAGAGTCGTCAATAATCTCGTGGTTTACGGATCAGACCAGACTTAAACCTCAGATCCTCCTGGAAGCATCACAACAAACCGCGGAGCTAACGGACCTTCAGCAGCCTCCCGCCCCGGCCCTGCCCCCTCCTCCCCCGGCCTCCTTCTCACCTCCAGCAGCGGCAGGTCCGGGTCCAGGTGGGTGAAGCTGTGCAGGACCACCGGGCTTCGATCCTCCACCACCTCCAGCCTCACCCCGTCCCAAATGCTCCGCACCTTCCACGACGAGTCGAACATCTCGACCGGCTGCACCGCTTTGACGCCGCGCGCCTCGGTTCGTGTCCCCGGGTCAAATACCATGGAGCCCGCGGAGCCCGGTGCTGAGTCACGGTACCGACATTTCCACCCGTTTGTTATCCGTGCGAGCTCCGAGTGAAGTGACGCCGCTGAAGGACGTCGCTGCTGCTGCTGCTGCTCAGGCTCGTGAACGCGTCATGACTCACACACACACACACGCCCCGAGGATTTTCTAAACCACGCCCCCAGCGCCACGCTGTCTTCATTGTTATCGGAAATATCAGCTCCCGGGGATGAAACGGAGTTTTGTAAAAATTATGAAGATCATTGAGTTAAACAACAGAAGCAGCACAAATGTGCAGTAATACAATTTGTTAAATAATATTTCTTTGATGTGAAACAAAAAAACATGTGATATTTCATGAATAACTGTATTTATCTCTAAGTCAAAGAAACTGCTGTTACTGTGTGGTGAGCTGGTGATGATATTTACGAGATGTCCCTGAAGGCAGCATTAAACTCCCCCTGACATGACGTCATGGCTTTTGGGAAATGATGGCTGGTGTGTTTTTTTCTGCTTTCACTATGACAGACAGCTGCTGTGAGACAACAAAACACACACTTAGACACACACACACACACACTTCACTGCCCTTACTGTCCACCCTATACACACACACACACTGTTTATTTCACTGTTTAAGTGTTCAACACCGCAGCAGGAGGCTCGTGCTGCCCCCTGCTGGCCAAACACCAGGAACACACGCGTCAAATCACAATCAGCAATCATTTTTCCCTCAGAGTCGACCTTGCTTTGAAAATTAACACAACAAATCTGCATTTCACTGATAAGGACAGTGAGGACAATGAGAACAGTGAAGACAGTAAGGACAGTGAAGACAGTGAGGACAATGAGAACAGTGAAGACAGTAAGGACAGTGAAAACAGTAAGGACAGTGAAAACAGTGAAGACAGTAAGGACAGTGAGGACAGCGAGGACAGCGTTCCTGAGCTGCTGCCAAACGCACAATGTTCCCCAGAACAATAAATCTGGAACAAATAAAGGGCGAGAGGAGAGACAGAGAGGGACAGACAGAGGGACGTGGACAGGGAGCAGAGTTACACAAGAGACTGATGTTAAATAAAGATCAGTCCACACTAAACTCAGTATCAGTGTCAGTGTGATACTGATCGGAAAGATCGGATATCGGAATGAGGAAAAACACAAAATCGGATACAACTAACGATTAATTTAATAATCGATTCATTCGATGAATATTTTCTCAATAAAATGTCAAGAAATGTTGATCAGTGTTTACCGAACCTGGAAATGATCACCAACAGACTAACTGCCAAATAATGAGCCGTTCTATATATTCACCATCAGGCTGACTGCCAAATAATGAGCCATTTGAACATCCATCAAGTGAATGTTTTTTTAAATGTAATCGGTTGATTCTATGTATTTTTAATCACTATATATTTAATTTATAATATTTAGCATAAATCCAGCATCAGGCTGCCTGTCAAATAGTGAGCTGTTCCATATCTCCACCAACACACTGAGTGCCAAATAATGAGCTGTTCTGATTAATCATTGCATTATTTTTGTTTTTATTTATTCCTCTTACCTGATATTGTTGTCTTTAGCGCCCCCTGCGCTTTATGTCTGTTTTTACAGTTGTTTTTTTCATCTTCCTTTAATACTTCATTCTTCATTCAAGTATTGTTAAGTATTTTAAGTAGTTTTAAGTGCTATAGTATTCAGTACTTGAATTGTATTATATTTTTTATCAGGGATGATGTTTGTGATTATTGTCAAATCACTATCAAACATCGTGCCGTCCGAAAAAAACAAACTGCAGTTTTTTTTCAATTGACTGAAATTGCGATTTTAATAATGAATTGTATTTAAGTGATGAAATAAGACAATAACAGAGTCACTGACACTATGAGTCCAACCTGTGTGACGTCTGCTCTCCTCACGCTGTGGTAACAATCCTCGTCATCCCAGCAGACGCTGGTCCTGACCAGCAGTCCACAGCTCCACCGCGTCCGCAGCCACATCACAGTTTTCCACTCAGACCAGATCCGGACCCAGACCGAGAGACCTCCAGAGAAACCCAGCAGGCTCTCACTCCCCTCGACACAGATTGGTCAGACCACCCCCCGTACGTGTTTACTTTACCAGCTGTGTCAACAACAACGCTGGAAAAAAATTAACTATCGCTGCAGGTTTGAGGATTTCTGTCAAAGGTGAAAAAGTAGAAACAAACAAACCTTTAATCGTGTTCCATCTACAGCTGCTCACTACAGTATACAGATGTTATGTCTGTATATATGATGACATGAGACAGGATCTGGTGTTACATTGTCAATATCGTCATATCATGATAAAGTGATTTTTTTATTTAATTGATTGATTACACGTATTGTTAATCAATATATAACATTTAATTCATATTTCAAAAGCTCAAAATAATGAGCTATTCTATAAAGTCACCAAGAGACTGACCTGCCAAATAATGAGCTATTCTATAAAGTCACCAAGAGACTGACCTGCCAAATAATGAGATATTCTATACAAAACTGTGAACCTTTAATTGACTAATTTTTCTAACTTCTCTGATCTTCTTGATCATATTTGTTGTCTCACTCTCCTCAGCCTGGTGTGTTCCTATTAGACACAGGTCACTGTTACCATGGTAACCACTTGTTTTTCCCTGTTTACAGACTGATGCAGTGTAAACGACGCAGCACACACACACACACACACACACACACACACACACACACACATAATACAGATACAGACTGATCTGTCCAGTCCTGTCACCTGCTCCCTGCTCTCTCATCTGAATACTAATTTACCCATCAGCCACTGCTCCTCTCTCGCTCTGTTATTAGACTCTTTAGTCTCTCTTTTACTCCATTAATAATCGATAACTAAATGAAATCTTTGCTTCTATGTCATAAAAACTAAATTAAAATGAAATCATTTCAGTTTGTGGACAAAACAGTCGAGGTCTGACAAACACTTTTCATGATTATTTGGGTCAAAATTGAAATCATGATGATTTCAAATGATTACTCATCGACTTGAACTTGAAACAAACGTAAAAGAAGTGATTTTACACATGAAATTCTTTAAATAATTATACATTATTGTACATTGTATATATCTTTACTCACGCTGCGTTTTACCCACTCAACACCTGTGTTTTATATTTGCCATTACAACATTAAAAGTGTTATTTTCAGAATAAAAGCCCCCGTTTGATCTTAAATGAAACACATATTTGAATTGCACAGCCGTGAGACCGACTCATAGAAATAATCTGCTGTAATCTGTGGTTTGTTTGTGGCACGCAGGATTAACTCTGAAACGTTTGATCATGATGTGTAAACACTGAGTCAGCACTAAGTGAATGCTGACAGTGACGCGTTATCACTGAAGCTGCACGAGTCTCCTCACTTCCTGTGTCACATACATCTCTGTCTCCGCAGCACAAATGTCTTTTCAAGTTCTTATTGTTGCTTTTTTAAAAACACGGTGTAAACAGATTTATAACAAGTAAAAATAAGTGATAATGTATATAATAGCTCATTATTTGGCAGTCCGTCTGTTGGTGGATGTATAGAATAGCTCATTATTTGGCAGTCCGTCTGATGGTGGATGTATAGAATATTTCATTATTTGGCAGTCCGTCTGTTGGTGGATGTATAGAATAGCTCATTATTTGGCAGTCCGTCTGTTGGTGGATGTATAGAATAGCTCATTATTTGGCAGTCCGTCTGTTGGTGATAATATAGAATAGCTCATTATTTGACAGTCAGTCTGATGGTGGATGTATAGCTCATTATTTGACAGTCAGTCTGATGGTGGATGTATAGAATAGCTCATTATTTGACAGTCAGTCTGATGGTGGATGTATAGAATAGCTCATTATTTGACAGTCAGTCTGATGGTGGATGTATAGAATATTTCATTATTTGGCAGTCCGTCTGTTGGTGATAATATAGAATAGCTCATTATTTGACAGTCAGATGGATGTGAATATTTTCTGGTTTCTTCGCTTTCATAGAATAAAAGCAGAATTCAAATGTAATGGTTTTAGTTTGTGGACAAAACTCTTGAGGTTTGACGAACACTGATCAACACTTTCCAACATTTTCGCAAACATTTCACGGACCAAACGACTAATAACAAATGAAAAGAATCATTAGTTGCGGCAAAAGAACAATAATGAATTAAAAGTACAGACAGAAAAGGTTAGTGTGAGGTTTGTCATCAGTGTGTTCTGGATTCATTAACACATCAACACCAGGAAACACTCATCAGGCGCCGAGGGATCACGACCGACACGACCAAACACGACCGACACGACCAAACACGCCAGAGTAAACTCGTCTGCAGGGACTCGAGGCCGCGGTGAACAGCTGAGAGGAGACGGCCATCATGGCGGCCATGTTGAGAGGCAGCATCATCACAACGACACATAAACAAACACCTGTTCACAGCTGACGCTCACACGCTCACACACTCACAACAACTATGGTCATGTGACTTTTGTTTACATCCAATAATACGTGGCTGTTAGAGGATTGGTGTGTGAACGTAAACAAAGAAAATACACAAGTATACAACAACGTCTCTGCATCAGAGAAGAAGCTGATGTTACTATCATTTCTCTTTATTCTTTTATTTACTTAATGACTTCACCTTTTACTTTGAAATATCAGCTTTAATGATTTCTGTGTCTTATGGAAAAGATTCACATTTAAGAAGCTGAAAAATCACAAACACTGGTTTGAATTATTAAAAAAACACTCAAACTGATAGACGATCCATTTAGTAATCAATTCACTGAATAATTGTGACAGCCCGACTTCATTCATAACTTTATGACTTCATTATTTAACTTTATCATTTAAATGTATTCTTTGTGTGACGTCATCGTCGTCTTGGTTTTTATTTCACTTCTGCTTTTATTCATTTGGACATTTTTGCTTCAAATCACTTTGTAAACGTGTATTTATTAAAAGTGATACACCAATAATATTAGTAATAAAGTTATTATGACGATGAAAGATGGATTGATGTGAGGGTTATTTTTACAGCTGAACTTCACAGACGTGTTTGGTCGACGGCTGATTATCTGATTTATCTGAGATTCTCTCTTCAGTCCTTCATGAGAACTGTGTAATAACAAATACACATGACGACAACCACAAATATTAGCACAACAGGGTCTGCACACACACACACACACTAAACAAAGTCTCATCACTAACCATAACCACAATTCAAATCTTAGTCCTAAACTAATGAGGCATTAGTCCATGAGGACTTCTGGTCCTAAAGAGGCAACAAATACAAAAACACACACAGACACCCACACAGCATTCTTACTGAGGACACTCATAGACAACCATGCATTCCCTCACCTTAACCTAAATCATCACAACTCACTGAAAAAGACCCAATTCTAACCCTAAAACCAGGTCTTTCTCCCCCAAAGAGCCTCTTTAAAGTTGTCTTTGGTCCTCAAACACACACACACACTCACTCACACACACTCACACACACAGTGTGACTATCAGAGGGTAACACACACACTCATACACACACACACACACACACACACACACACACACACACACACACACAGAGTGTGTCTCACCAGGTCGTCCAGGATTGTCACGGGGAAATCGAACATACACATCTTGACGGGTTGAGCGAGAGCTCGGTGCAGACTGAACACAGACTTGGTTTCCATGCTGCACAGACAACGCACCGCGCCGCCGCTGCTGCTGCTGCTGCTGCTGCTGCTGCTGCTGCTGCTGCTGCTGCTGCTGCACCACACACACACACACACACACACAGACAAATAAAAGGGGAACAAATATCCTGAAGGAGGCAGGAACTCCCCGAGCTGCTCGCTCTCTCTCTGCCTCTCTGAAGACTCCTTCTTCCTCCTCCTCCTCTTCCCAACAACAATCCTGCATCTACTCCCC
>NC_058025.1:800694-813194 GCF_019176455.1 Solea senegalensis | reverse complement strand
ACATTGGCACAGTGCGGTGATAGAATGAAAGACTATACATTTTTAAAAAAAAATCATTTTTAGCCCAAGTTTAACAAGACACGGATCACATAAATTTGTCAGAATAATTTGTGACATAATTAAAATCTCTTAATGTAAAATAATAATAATAAAAAATGTATTTGAGTTACTTATTTACAACAAATAATTTCACCTTATTTCGTGCAAAGAAAACAATAAAATAAATTCAATAAATAAATTAATTTAGGGAGTAGAGGAATTGAATTTAATCAAGAATTCACTATTGTTTAGTTTTTATGTCATGACTTTATTTTGCATATGATCACTGATCTTCCATCGTAAAATCAAACCGTGGTCCCCTGTTGTACCTTTGTGCGCCAGCGGAGGGCAGCACACACGCACACACACACACACACACAGCCTGACAGACAAAGCTCAGGGAAAACCACCCCTTTTTGCTCCTTCCTTCTTCGCGGTGCATTGTGGGACTTTATATATAAGCACCATCATGGCGGTCTCCTACAGCAGAGCGGGTCTCAGTAAGGTCAGTCGGTGTCTTCTGGACTCTGCGGTTCGTGTCCTGGGATATGGGGGCACCCACGGGTCCAGGAGGGCTTTCGGTACCGGCGGCAGCGGGTTCCGGTCCGGGCTGCTCTCTCTGCGGGCAGGAGGAGCAGGAGGAGGCGGCAGTGGTAGTCGGTGGCTCCGCTGTGCCTTCCTCCTCGGTGGAGGAGTCGGTCTGTATCAGACTGTGAAGCTGTCTGTGCGGCAGCAGCAGCGGCGTCTCCTGGCCGCGGAGGAGGACACGAAGACCGCGGTGAGTCTGTGCTCACCTTTACCTGAGCTGCTGCTGCTGACGTCATCTCATTCAACACTATCGAACTTTATTAAACCGACCTGAGAAAAAGAAAGAAAGACACATTCACACGCGTTGTCACAGTTTACATGAACGTACATTCATTCATTCATTCATCACCTGGAGACTGACTGAGTCTGACTTCATTTAACTCAACTTAAATCTGACTTAATCTTAACCTTTTGTCCTCACTTGGACAAACCATCCACGTTTGACTTTAAAGCTGGAGTAGGTAACACTGACAGTATCTGTGTGTGAATGAGTGAGTGAGTGAGTGAGTGAGTGTGTGAGTGTGTGAGTGAGTGAGTGAGTGTGTGGTTTACAGACTTCAGTTTCCTGTTGGAACAGTCTGTCTCTGAGTGAGATTAAGACGTGAACATGTTCTTAAAGATATGGTAGATGTTAAAGCTGGTGATTTTGGATGCTTGCTCCAGGTTCCAGGTCCAGGTCTGAAGCTGACCCTGTACCAGTATAAGACGTGTCCCTTCTGCAGTAAAGTGCGAGCCTTCCTGGACTTCTACGAGCTGCCGTACGAGATCGTGGAGGTGAACCCAGTGATGAGGCAGGAGATCAAGTGGTCGACCTACAGGAAGGTGCCCATCCTGATGGTGGACGGCGTGGTGAGAGGACATTTAGATTTCAGGGAAGTCATTCATGTATTCATCAGTAACTCACTTCCTCTTGATTAAAACATTATTTTCCTGGATTCACTGACTGGTCACAAGTCGTTTCTCTTTTGTTGCAGCAACTGAACGACTCGTCCGTCATCATCAGCTCCATCAGGACTCATCTAATCAACCAGTGAGTTACTGTCATTGAAGGTCAGGTCAGGAAAACTCTGGGTAACGATGTGTTTTCATCTTACACCACTTTTTATTACAGTATTCATGTTGATGGGTTCTTATTTCTGCCACTAGAGGTGATTTGTGACATCAGGTCGTAGAATGTATTGTTTAAGTTTGTGTCTCAGAGAGAAAAGCAGTGATTTTAGCTGCTGCTGCTCCTCTGCTGCCTCGTGTGGTCACTTGGTGTCACTGACGTCAATCTGAACGTTGGATTTCAAACACTGAAGAGACAAAATAAGACATTTGAACTCAGTGTGTGTGTGTGTGTGTGTGTGTGGTTTCCTGTTGGAACAGTGAGATAAAGACGTGATGGTGTTGTTAAATGTCGTCCAGGAACAAAAGCATGTCTGACATCATTTCCTGTTACCCGGAGCTGAAGTCGGTGAGCGACAGCGGGAAGGAAGTGACGGAGTACAGTAACAAATACTGGCTGATGCTGAGCGAGGACGAGACGGCCGCCATTTACCCGGAGAAGGGGACGCAGAAGTGAGTCCACTGCTGCTCACACACACACACACTCACATGTGATGTGTCTCACGTGTCTCTCTCTCTGCTGTCCTCTCGTGTCTCCAGAGAGGAGATGAAGTGGCGTAAGTGGACGGACGAGTGGCTCGTCCACCTCATCTCTCCTAACGTGTACAGGACCAGCGGCGAGGCTCTGGCGTCCTTCGACTACATCGTCCGCGAGGGAAACTTCGGCTCTTTTGAAGGTTTCTTTGCCAAATACGTGGGCGCGGCGGCCATGTTTGTCGTCTCCAAGAGGCTGAAGAGACGGTGAGTGTCAGTCATGTGATCGAGAGTGTGTGTGATCGTGTGTGGTCACGCGTGTTTGTGACCACACAGACACAACCTGCAGGACGACGTCAGGCAGGACCTGTACAAGGCCGTCAACGAGTGGGTGTCGGCCATCGGCAAGAAGAGGAAGTTCATGGGCGGAGACTGTCCCAACCTGGCCGACCTGGTGAGCACACACACACACACACACGCTGATCAGTGTTGGTCAAACTCTGACGACGTTTTTGTCCACAAACCAAAAACAGTTCAGTTTTGAATGATTTCTTTGTTTTTATGGAGCAAAGAAACCAGAAAATATTTACATTTAAGGAGCTGAAAAAACAGAAATCTTGATTTGAGATCATGAAACAAGCTTCAGAGCGATTCATCGATGATGGAAATAGTTGTAATAGTTGATAAATGGAGTGATTGTTTGTGCTTGTTTTCCCTCAGGCCGTGTTCGGCGTCCTCAGAGTGATGGAAGGTCTGCAGGCGTTTGACGACATGATGAACAACACCAAAGTCAAGTGGTGGTACAGACGCATGGAGCGGGCCACGCTCGGCCACCACTGACCTCTGCTGGTGAACCGCTGCAGCTGCGACAGGAAAGCATCAGTGAGATTTTCACAATAAAAGCACATGACTGTGTTTCTGATGCGGTCATAAGAAAAATAAGGAGAATTCTGCAAAAAGGTAATTTTTGCACATTTCCAGGAACTGAAATGTTTTCTGGGAAAATAAAAAGTGTGTTTTGGTTCTGAAGTTTGAGACGTGATTGTATTAAAGTGAAGATTTGAAACAGCGCTGTTGTAATTAAAACAATTAAAAAGGTCTAATATGCAATAATTATTAGTCACCGAAGTTTAACATGCAGGTGATTGTTTTTAAGGTTGTCACGGCAACAGCCCGAGTCACTTCTCATCCTGATTCATCTATTGTCGTTCAAACTCTGGAAATGACTTCTTTGTTTCATGGAGCAAAGAAACTGAAAAACCACAGAAAACTGATTGTTATCAAAATAATTGATGAATCATTTAGTCGTTCTTCTCTGACTCTGAGTCACAGGCGTAAACTACACTAAGGAAGGCTGCATACCATTTAGCTTCCTGACGTGAGTGGTAACACTTTAGACTTTAATCTGACGACACATAATCCCTGAAGCAAAGACTCGACTCGGCCGTCGTTAAACCTGTGATTTAAACGCGTGAAGTCGTCTGTGACGACGACAGTTAAACAAACACGATGAAAACAAACAAACCAACCAAAGTGATTTTATGTGAAATCCAGATTCAGTCTGAGGACGGATCCAGGATCAATGAGAAGCTGCAGAAATAAAAAATGAAATGATAAATCACGAATCTGATGTTTGACTTTCTTTAGAATGATTTCATCTGTAAACCACACACACACACACACACACACTAAGTTCAAATGTCTGATTTTGTCATCTTTTCAAATCCTTCGTTCTGATTAAAATCAGTGACACAAAGTGACCACACGAGTGTGTGTGTGTGTGTGTGTGAGTGAGTATATTATGGTTTGTATTTTCAGGAACCACAGGACAAATCCTGCTCAGTTAGAATCTACAGAGTTTAATTCCACGTCAGCAGATAAATATAAAGAACGATCATCTCCACAGATTATTTCCTTTGTACAAATGTTCACGTCGTGGTAAATCCTTCAGTCTCTGGATCTTTAATTATGGAGGACGTCCTCGTCCTCGTCCTCTTCCTCGTCCTGGGCCGGGTTGAGGTACTCTGGCGATCCCTGGAGGTCCAGGTCTGGGTCCTGGTCCGCGTGTCACCGGTGCTCTGGGGTTTGAAGCAGCCAGAGAAACGTCTTTCTGCAGGTTCACTCCCTTTCCCGCCGCTCCGGGCCTGGTTTTAGTCGACTTGCCTCCTTTTTCCACGACGACTTCTGAGGACAGACAGGTCAGACAGACAGGTCAGAGTGCGACACAAAATGACTGCCAGCACGTGCAGTAAAGCAGTGTGACGAGTGTGTGATGGTGACCAGGTGGAGGCTCCTCCTCTTCGATGGGAGGCGGGGCCAGAGACTTGTTGGGCAGCAGGTCCTCCAGGTCCTTCATCACCTGGTTGGTGCTGTCCTTGTTGTTCCTGCGGTTCTTCTCCTCGTCTCGAGCCTGAATCGAATGAATGAATGAATGAATGAATGAATGAGAACTGAGGAGGCTGCTGGAATATTGATGTAAAGATTTACATTTTTATTTTAAAGCACTATTACTGTATATATATATTATATATAAAAACACAGTTGATCTGTAATAAAACAAGGAAGAAGGGAAGATTCATGTATGATATCATTTGAAACCATCTCTGTGTCATGTGTATGTTTCATGTCTCACTGACCATCTGCATCTTCCTCTTCAGGTCGTTGTTGGCTTGTTGGTAACCTTTAGACACGGCGTTCAGGTAATAAAGGGCCAACCTGTGATGTCACACAACACACACCAGTGACGTTTAAACATTTCCTTTGTCAAATACTTCAATATTTCCACCAACAAACACTGATGTCACCTTAAATGTTAAATGTAGAAAGTGACACGTACACCATGAGGAGAACAGCGGGCATGATGAGTCCTGGGTTTGTGGCATAGCCAAAAATGTTCCCTATGAAAGCAGGGAGATCCTGATCGATGGTCTCCATGACAACGTCGTACATCTGCGCCTGACCACTGGAGAAAAAACATTTACAATGCATTTAGTATGAGAGGGAATACTGTAGCTGTCATTAACCTTGTCTCTTTCTCTCCCTAGTCTGTGTCTTTCCTTCCTTCCCTCTCTCTCTCTCTCTCTGTATTCTCATCATGCAGGTTGCAGGATCCAGATCCAGTTTTCGAGGCTACCCACATCATCACCATTATTATTCTGCTATAATTAAAAGTCGATATCATTAACTGTATAAACTTGTAACCTGATACAGTTGTTGTGTATCTGCTGCTGGTCTCTCTCTCTCTCTTCTGTCTCTCCCTCATCTCCCTCTTGTCCTTTCTCTCCCCTCTCTCTGTCCCAGTGAAAACATTCCACAGTGTTTTCACTGTGTTTTCACTGTGATTCCACTGTGTTTTCACTGTGATTCCACTGTGTTTTCACTGTGATTCTACTGTGTTTTCACTGTGTTTTCACTGTGATTCCACTGTGTTTTCACTGTGTTTTCACTGTGTTTTCACTGTGATTCCACTGTGTTTTCACTGTGATTCCACTGTGATTCCACTGTGTTTTCACTGTGTTTTCACTGTGTTTTTCACTGTATTTTCACTGTGAATTCAGAGTCACTGACCTGAAGGGGCCGCAGTCAAAGGACGGAGGTAAAGTCATGATGGTGTAGACGACGGGCAGCAGACTGAGGAAGAGCACGAGCAGCAGCAGACCCATGTAGAAGTTATTGGAGCGTGACGCCTTGAAGACGCGCTCGTGAGGGACGTTACAGGACATGACGGCCCAGCACTGGTAATACATGGACGTCAGCAGACGCAGGACATTCATGCCCACCAGACCCGGAGCGTAAAACGCCCCCATCCTGTCCATGCGGATGAACACATGAATGACAACCATCAGCATGAAAACAATAATGATAGCCAGTTAGCTAATAGTTAGCTTTTACCTAGTGTGATAGATAACTTTGAGATAGCTACATGATATAGCCAGCTAATAGCAAGATAAATGAATAGGCAGACTGTAGATAGCGATTAGCCAGCTAGCAAGAGAGATAGATAACTTTGAGTAAGCCATCTGGCAAGCTAGCTAGCTAATAGCACGATATATAGACATGTGAGTGATACAGAGCAATACAGACTAGCTAGCTATTAGCTAGCTAGTGAGATAGAGAGATAAATATTCACCATATCATTCCTTGATTAAAGATGAGTCCGAGGACATTTCCACTTATGTCAAACTCTCCATATGAAGGCTGATGAAAACAAACGTTAGCTTCCATTAATTCATTATTCATTCATTCATTCATTTATTTATTGAAGAGTGAACAAATATTTAAACACATTAAACTAAATCTGTACATGTTCTGATGATCTACGCATTTTTATTCTGTGTTTTTTGAGATTTCAGGGCGGAGCTCTTCTCTCTCTCTTTTTAACTTAGAAATTTAAAGAGCTTTAGTTTCATTTTAATTTCACGGGAAACATACGTTTACATTGAAAAAGCATGTGTAAACATATGTTTACATGTACAGAGGACAATGTATAAAAGTGCTGCTGTGTTTACAGATATCAGCAGCGTGTGGGACTGTTGTGCTTGCTCTGTAATTACATTGTCTGTGCGGTGTCGTCTTTCTCACTGTGTTGCCAGATGTCAGTGTGCGGTGTCAGGTCAACACGAAATCCAACACAAACTGTGCTGTACTCACACATTAGGTTGTGTCAAATAAGGACCAAGTCAATCCACTGTTTAATCTGCAGCTGAATAATATGGCTCCACAGTAATGTAGATAATAATCTGGCTCCACAGTGATGTCGATAATAATCTGGCTCCACAGTGATGTAGATAATAATCTGGCTCCACAATGATGTAGATAATAATCTGGCTCCACAGTGATGTAGATAATAATCTGGCTCCACAATATGTAGATAATAATCTGGCTCCACAGTGATGTAGATAATAATCTGGCTCCACAGTGACGTAGATAATAATCTGGCTCCACAGTGACGTAGAGGAGGACTTCAAGTACTAAATACACATGTATGTTTTGTTTTGTTTTGTAAAAATATAATTGGATCATATTCATTCTTTAATGTGATATTAAGCTGTTCATTAAATGTAACCAAACAAACTAAAGCAAACACAAGAACTCACAAATCCAGCCTCCAGGTCCCAGCACCAGCAATAGTTGAGGAAGCGGACGATGACGGCTCGCGCAAAATCACCAATCAGGATGGTCAAATACGTCACCTGCACGTCCGACACGATGAGCTTCACAAACTCCTACAGAAAAAACAACAAGTTTCCTTTCACCACAACCTGTCCTGGCAGATGCTGCACATTTCTTCATCCTCTCTATAATACTGTGAAGAGCTTTGAGATCATACATGTTGTTAAATGTGTCGCTACACAAATAAAATTTGATTTGATTTTCACAAAAACCTCATCAGATTTGAACAGAACGCGTTATATGTATGTAGAATGAGACTAAAGTTAATCTGGATCTGATCTAACTCCAGATTAACACGGTTCACATGTGTGTATCTCAACGACATCTTCACAGGATGAATGTTGTTATGTTTATGTGAGATGGAAATAACTATAAGCAGGTCAGTTCTTCTGGATCCATGTGAACATGTCAGGTGCTGGTGTGTTCACGTGTCTGTGTTCTCTCAGTGATCTGGTTATGATTATCTTATAATAACATGACATATGTGACTGTGTATAGTTCATCATTACTGTCACTATATCAAATGAACTTGCTATACTGTGGTTTTATTACATCCCTATAATAAGTGTATATTTATACAGTATAAGTGTATATGTATATTTAATGAATATAAAGTACTGACTATTCCGACTCCAGTCTCCCAGCACGGTCCTCTGATGACGTCGGATGGATCCACGTCAGGAGGAGGAACATCTGTGGTGTTGAAGTGGAGGCTGTAGTTGGCGTAATATTCATTCAGCAGCCATTCAGTGTTGTTCTTGATCACCTGCTCTCTCTCCAGCTGAACAAGAGCGCACACACACACACACACACACACACACACACACACACAGATCAATATCAGTTTAATATGTGATTAAAACAAACAGCAGCTGCTTCATCCTGACTGAGCCTCGCTGGTTCACTACAGTCATTCTTTCTTCCCTAAAGTCATATTTTCACTTTTGCTTAAAAATTCAAGGTTGAAAATGTTGAAATAATAAAAAGTTAATTTCATGCTCACAAGAAAAATCAGATGAAACTGTGATACGATGATAACGAGGCTCAGGAATCAATTCAGGCTCAACATTCAACCAATCACATTACACCTCACTGGTCATGTGACGCTCATGCTTAGTTTTTCCTGAATGATCAAGATAATGTTCTCCTAAAAAATGAAAATGTGTAACTGAATTTGCAGGAGCATGTTTTCATTAAAAATGTATTTATTCATTTTCTTTTGTTTTCATAACATGAAAAAACACACAGATCAAACAAAAATCAGCTGTTATTCTTAAATCATTCCAAGCGTCACATGTCGAACCTTTGCCGTGACTTCATCAAACAGAGCAAAGAGGAAAGTGTAGAGGTTTCCCAGGAAGAGAGCAAAGATCCGACCCAGCTGCCACTTGAGAGCGATTCGAGGATGATAATCTTCCAACTCAGCGATGGTTTCAAACAGAGGAGGACACACCAGTCCCAGCAGAGACATCACAAACTCCACCTGCATGCAGAGAGAAGACCGAGCGCCTCCTCAAACCTCAGCTCCACCATACAAACGTTCTGGTGTTCTTGTGTTCAGGTGTTCAGGTGTTCAGGTGATGTTCAGGTGTTCTGGTGTTAAGGTGGTGTTCAGGTGGTGTTCAGGTGTTTTGGTGTTCAGATGTTCAGATGTTCTGGTGTTAAGGTGGTGTTCAGGTGTTCAGGTGTTCAGGTGTTCTGGTGTTCAGGTGGTGTTCAGGTGTTCTGGTGTTCAGGTGGTGTTTTGGTGTTCAGGTGGTGTTCTGGTGTTCAGGTGGTGTTTAGGTGTTCTGGTGTTCAGGTGGTGTTCAGGTGTTCAGGTGGTGTTTAGGTGTTTAGGTGTTCTGGTGTGAACTTGCCTCGTTCTTTTCAAACCAGGACAGTTGAGCATCGTCCATCTCAGCGAACTCCTGAGAACGTTTCACCACAAAGTAGATGAGATATCCACTTCCTCCCAGGCAGCACAGGATCATGAAGTTTGCCAGAACCCGGAGGAACCTTCGCAGGTGGATGTTCTCATCTTTCTGGTTCTCCTGTTCATCCACGATGGATTCCTATGGTGAGGAGAAACAAAACAGACAACTCAAACAAGACAGAAGTGAGAGGACATCAAAGCATCCACCAACTGACTGACTGCCAAATAATGAGCTGTTCAAAGCATCCACCAACTGACTGACTGCCAAATAATGAGCTGCTCAAAGCATCCACCAACTGACTGACTGCCAAATAATGAGCTGCTGCATCCACCAAACTGCCAAATAATGAGCTGCTCCATCCCAACTGACTGACTGCCAAATAATGAGCTGCTCAAAGCATCCACCAACTGACTGACTGCCAAATAATGAGCTGCTCCATCCACCAACTGACTGACTGCCAAATAATGAGCTGCTCAAAGCATCCACCAACTGACTGACTGAGCTGTTCAAAGCATCCACCAACTGACTGACTGCCAAATAATGAGCTGCTCAAAGCATCCACCAACTGACTGACTGCCAAATAATGAGCTGCTCAAAGCATCCACCAACTGACTGACTGCCTGAGCTGCTCAAAGCATCCACCAACTGACTGACTGCCAAATAATGAGCTGTTCAAAGCATCCACCAACTGACTGACTGCCAAATAATGAGCTGCTCAAAGCATCCACCAACTGACTGACTGCCAAATAATGAGCTGAGTGCCAGTGTCTGTTGGTGGATGTATAGAATAGCTAAGATATAGAGAACAGCTCATTATTTGGCAGTCCGCCTCCTCTCTTTCAGACAGTGTCTCACATCATAGATTATAACTTACAGACCTTCTCGTGTTCCTCATGTAAATCAGACTATTTGATTGTTTTTAAAGATGATATCCAAACACTGCTACACACACACACACCTGCTGACCTTGAAGCTGGTGGTGATGGAGGCGAACTTGTTGTCTGCAGTTTCAGGATTTCCGATCAGATAATCCCAGCTGGTGAACATCTTCCAGCTGAAGGTGAACTCTCCTTCCTCTGCTCCGTCTCCTCCTTCGTTTGAGTTACGAGCCATTCTGAAAACAAACATGAGAATATGTGTGTGTGTGTGTGTGTGTGTGTGTGTGTGTGTGCGTGCGTGTGCGTGTCTCACGTTCTAATGACGACCATCAGGCTGTAACCAAAGATGCCAACGCCCACAAGCAGGTACGACAGCGGGAGTCTGAACTGCAGCAGCCCGATGGTTCGCTTGTGGTCGTAGTAACCGTAGAACAGGAAGGAGTATTTACAGTAACCCTGTTACAGTCCACACACACACACACACACACACACACACACACGACAACTGTCAAGTTTGGTGGAACTTCTGGAAAAGTCTTCAGCTGTATTTTAATTTTTAAATCAATCAAATAACCAAATGTTTTGATTATAAAAATCTTCCATATCTACGGGGACATCGAAAAAACAAAAACACTTAACATTTCTGGTGCACATGAGATACTTTCTCGTGCCAATCTCAGAATAAATAAAACATTAATAATATACAAACTTTCAAACTGTCAGGTCGAAACGTTTCCATTAAAAACAAAATAACGGGTTAACAACAAATCTATGGATCTAATGATCTATCTAATGACAGCGATGTCAGTGGATCATCAGTACAGGCCGAGGTAACGCTGCTCTGCCCCACGCACTGTACGCAGCGAGTGTCCGGTGGAGGCGGAGCTGATCACCTCCGATACCGTCGCTGCCAAACTATAAATACATCGTATCTTAATACACAAACCACATTTTTGAATTGTAAATGACTCATTTCACGCCTGAAATGATCTTAAAACTGCGTTCGCGGACATCACACGCGCATACAATACTTTCTCGTGCACCAGAAACGTTTAGTTTTTTGGTTTTTTTTCGATGTCCCTTTAGGGGACCCGTACATATCTGGTGAAGACGGGTAAAAAAAAAAAGGTGTGGTAACACAACGTCAAAATCTGTCTGACTGATCATTAGTTAGTGAACCAGGAGGAAAGGATCATCTTGTTGTGACCTCCGCTGTGACCTCTGCTGTGACCTCTGATGTGACCTCTGCTGTGACCTCTGATGTGACCTCTGATGTGTGACCTCTGATGTGACCTCTGCTGCTGACCTCTGATGTGACCTCTGATGTGACCTCTGCTGAGACTCTGACTCTGCTGTGACCTCTGCTGTGACCTCTGATGTGACCTCTGCTGTGACCTCTGCTGTGACCTCTGCTGTGACCTCTGCTGTGACCTCTGATGTGACCTCTGCTGTGACCTCTGATGTGACCTCTGCTGTGACCTCTGCTGTGACCTCTGCTGTGACCTCCGCCTATGGCCTCTGCTGTGACCTCTGATGTGACCTCTGCTGACCTCCATGACCTCTGCTGTGACCTCTACTGTGACCTCTACTGTGACCTCTGCTGATCTCCACTATGATCTCTGCTGTGATCTCTGCTGTGACCTCTGCTGTGACCTCTGCTGTGACCTCTGATGTGACCTCTGCTGTGACCTCCGCTGTGACCTCCGCTATGACCTCTGCTGTGACCTCTGCTGAAACAAACACGTGTGGAACCTCAGAGAAGAGTTTCCTGGATCTAGTGCTGGTTCTGGTTTCGGTTGGTGTATGGAGTATTTGTTCACTTGAGGTCATTCAAGTTTGACATAAACTGAGTCAGACTGCAGCAAAGAACCTCACACCAAAGTCAAAGAGGACAGAGAAGTCCATGGCCGTGGGCTGCTCGTCCCGGGGGACAGTTTTCCTGGGAATGGCTCCATAGGGAAGACCCATGAGGATCTGAAAACACCAAAAACCGGGTCTGTTAAATCAGCATAATAACAAGTATCTGTAATAAAAAGGTCATGAGCTGAAGGTCGTACCTCGGGAAGAACCACCAGGCCGAACATGAAGCCAAACAGAACCAGGTTCAGACCGTACATCCAGCGCAGGAAGATGAAGTACGACGCCACGGACGAGCCAAAGTGACCTGAGGTTCAACAGAAGCACAACAAGCTGCACTCACGAGTCCAACAACAACAACAACAACAACAACAGCTGCTGACGCTTTATTTTGAAAGTCCACGTTGACTCTCTGTGTGGAAATAAGCAGCAGTCGTAGGTTTTTGTTCCTGTTCTTCCATCAAATCTT